>NW_006768891.1:26629-42933 GCF_000204055.1 Melampsora larici-populina 98AG31
CCTCTCAAATCATATATGACAATGTACTCCAACTTTTACAATGGTCAACAGCCTCAAGACCAATCAAATCCGCCCAAAGATCCCTGTAAACCCTATGATGACGCAATGTAATGATTTTGTTACTAATAAATGATGTGATTTTCACAGCTAAAAGTGATCAATGACGCAATAATATGATGTACAGAACTTCTTATGATGAATACAGGTGATTTTTTCCTTGCAAACTAGCTGAAAACCAAATTTTGAGATTACAAATTTTTTCAGATGAGGTCCAATTTTTGATTACTAAAGTGCATCTTGTAGCCCTTGTGTTACTGATCATTTATCACCCCCATATAACCTATTTCTGATGAGTGATGAGTAAGATATTGAGTTGTGAAGGTAAGATTTTTAGTATTACATGTTGACTTGTGACTGTAAATTTGAGATTCACGCCAATTTCTTATTTGCCTTATAACCTTTTACATAAATCTCTGCTACTATTGATTTAAAGTTTGTATAAATTATGTAATCCACCATTCTGCGTTGGATGAGCTATCTACCAATCTAATCTTACGTCATTTGACATATTTAATGAGCTGAAGACCTTCATTTTTGACAAAATTTACCCATTTTCTTCACTTTTCACAGCTGCTACTCTCTTTTTCTTGCTCATGTAATATGAAATCATCCTCTATAGCCTTAAAAATCCCGGAAAATCCTCTTGGCAACCTTAAATTTCACTATCACCACCATTACATATGCAAACTACATGTATACCTCTTGTTTACCAACTTCAAAAAGGTACCTTTTCTCTAATAACTTCTGTTTCTTCTTATCAACCTTCAAGATTAAACTTGTTACAGTATGATATAATGTTGTTCTTTCATATTATAACCTCATAATACCCATAACCGTATTATTAATACCCTAAACACCATTTTCCAACCTGTATACCTATATTTTCGAATTTTTCTTATGTTTTTCTTTCTTTCTTTTTGTAATAAATTTGTGAATGAACTCTAATGATCTTAATAAGTAATGTGAAATAAAATGATGTAATGTTAACCCAATGACCAATACATAAGCCTATAAGAGCTTCAATTGATCCAAAAACCTCCATTTCAAATTTTTCTTCCCTGCTAAACTTTTCTAGTGAACTGGTAAACTACTCATAATGAATTTTTTGATTGATCCATTAAATTGATCACCACAACGCGAAGAGATATCTCTCAACTGCAGCCAGAAACACTTTAGAGAGCTAGCTGAGAGCTCTAACAACCTTTGTGTCAGCCCTGGGTACATATACATGTACCCAAAACTAACTTATAATAGGGGGTGTCAAGTTTGTTTTTTTATGGTTTTTACCGTAAAAATTCTCTCCCGCTGTAGCATAAATTTACAAAAATTTTATGCAAACGGGAGAGGATTTATGTATCCTGTTTGCGTAAAACGTAAACAATTTATGCTTACAACATTTGATCAAAGAGCTCGCCTTGACCGATTTGCTCTAAGAGACATTGGGCTTAATAGTGGATGCAAGGACAACCTTGCATCCTTTTACCAGCAGTTTTCACCACACCAGGTGGATGATCGAGGCCAAAATGTAAAAAAACCTCAATCATGGTTTAGCAGTTATTAGGGGGTGTCAAGTTTGTTTTTTTACGGTTTTTACCGTAAAAGTTCTCTCCCGCTGTAGCATAAATTTACACAAATTTTATGCAAACGGGAGAGGATTTATGTATCTTGTTTGCGTAAAACGTAAACAATTTATGCTTACAACATTTGATCAAAGAGCTCGCCTTGACCGATTCGCTCTGAGACACAGTGGGCTTAATAGTGGATGCAAGGACAACCTTGCATCCTTTTACCAGCAGTTTTCACCTCACCAGGTGGATGATCGAGGGCAAAATGTAAAAAAACCTCAATCATGGTTTAGCAGTTATTAAACAACCACGGCTAAGTTTTTTTTGAGTTATAACATAAAAACTTAGCCGTTTCATAGTTTTTTTTGTTATAAAAAATCAAACTTGACACCCCCTAATATTGAATTTTCACTTATAAACCTAATTACATGTACATACAGCTTATAAAACACATGTAACATATAATAAAACATATACAAACATCAATTACATATACATATACATTTAAAAACATATGTAATACGTAATAAAACACCAATTACACCTCATAACTCAGTGTCAAGAGTTAAAGTGCTTATACTACATAAATTACATAACACGTATATGTAATTATGTAATATTAATAATAATAAGGATCGCGCTATTTGGCGACCGGTTAGGAATCCTCCTTGCCCGGTTTCTTGGGCCAAATTTAGCCGCAGCCGCAGCAAATAGCTGTACCGGGCACCAGATAAGGAAATAGGGCACACCACATACATAACCGGGCCCCAACCTCCGGAAACCGGGCTTCCCAACTCCTTCAACAACAACTCCCTCCATTCAACGAAATCGCTCAATGCTTGGCCTGACGCCGGCACCTGTTGATGGCCTGATGCCACTGACCCGATTTGGACAACCTCCCTCCCTGACTCTCGGACTTGACACTTTGAAAAAAGTTTCACGAACCACAACCGTCAAGACAACTAGTCCAAAGATGGTAAGTTCCATCCCCCTGTGTTGCCTCAGGTTCTTCTGCTCTTACTTGCGTTCAAGCTGACCAATGTTCCTTCTCTAGGAACCGCTCACCATCTCCTTCGTTGGCATTACGGCCGATAATCACCTCGTTGTTTTACTTTCACGCTCATCCACTATGTCGAATCGCCCATCTTTGTCATCGTCAATGGGTCCTCCCAAACCTTCCAGCCGATTGATCAACACTCTTGCTCAGCTTGTTCACGCTCAACCCAGACCACCACCTCAACCACCTCATCAGCCACCTCCATTCGGCTATCCCTACCAATACCCTCCTTACCTTTATCCTGCTCCACCACCACATCGTGACACCTGGCAATATCCTTACTTCCAATCACATACTTATCCCCAGGCCCCATTCGAAGGACAGTACCCGTATATGCCGGTTTGACACGACCCAACATATCCATACTACAACCCCTCTTCCACGATTACCAAGGATCCTGCAGGATCTACTCTACCGCGAAAGAACGTCATAGAACAGTCCACTCCTGATTCCAGCGTTATCAATCCCGTCCTCAGCTTACCTACCACCAAAGCATATCTGACCACATCGACTCCAATTTCCACAACTGAACCGGCACCGGCTGCTGAACATGAAGCCGTAGCAGACTTAGGCCAAGACGTTGTTGATGTAGCGCAGGATAATGTGGATGATCTCGATGACAATGAGATCATTGACTTGCTGGCAGAGCGAGACGAGGATTGGCCTCCAATAGGTCAGTTTCATTACTAACCATCAAACAAACCAAGCCGAAGTCTTGATCTGACTTTGTACCATCTCATTAACTAGGAGCCCAACCCGTACGTCTTATGCAATCACCTGTCTTTGGCAAGAGATTCATAGCCATGACGAGTGGCATCATGTACTGCAATGCTGTTGCACGACATCAAGGCTACGGCATAGCTATTAAGAGTCACAAGACCGAACATCACGAGAAGGTTCGAATTTACTTCAGGTGTTCACTCGGAAGGGTGGTTAATTCTGTAGCTGAGGTTCGGGAAACTTCGTCCAAGATGACCGGGTGTGAATTCAAACTTTCTCTCAACTATCATTCTCGGTGTGATCGATGGATAGTCCAAAAGGACTTGAAGAACGAGGCAAAACACGTACACAATCATGAGCCTTTTGAGCAACCTCACAACCTCTCAAAGAACCGACGATTTTCAGAACCAATATTACAACAGATCCACCTTCTCTCTTCGGCTGGTTGCCGCGCTGGACAGATCCAAGAACTTATTCAATTCCCCCCTGGCTCACAACCTCTGGCTCGAGACATCCGCAACGCGCTACGACGACAAAGGGACGTGTGGCTAGCCGGTAGAACCCCGATCGAAGGTTTGTTGGACTTGATCACTCAAAACAAGTGGGCTTTCAGGACTAGAACGGCTTCAAACGGTACACTGCAATCCCTATTCTTTGCTAGCCCCGGTGGAATCCAATTAGCGCGTCGTTTCCCTACGGTTATTGGCCTTGATTGTACCTACAAGACCAATAGATTTAATTTACCTCTGCTACATATAGTTGGGACGACAAACACTCACAAAACCTTTACAGTAGCCCTGTGTTTCATGCACAGTGAGGTGGAGGACGCCTATGTATGGGCCATGGAACAGCTCAAATCAGTTGTATTTACCGAAGAGGTCTATCATGAAGATTCGGCTGCGCCAAAGACATCTGACGAATTCAAACCTGAAAGTTCCGAGACTGCGAATGTTGCAATTCCTCCTCAAGATTCTCACGACAAAGCCCAGGCGGCATCTTCCAACACTGTTACTGTCGAGCATGATTTGTCTCAGGACAAGACTACTGACTACGTCAACACCCAGCCTTCCCAGCCTTCCAAAACGGATTCCAGCAATACTCAAATCTATCCTCAGACCTTCTGCACGGATGCCGAACCTGCCCTTTACAACGCAATCAGTAAGGTCTTCCCGAGTGCGACTCATATATTATGCATCTGGCACATAAATCACAACATAGGCAAGAAGTTTAAGAAGAAATTCAAGGCTGACGAATGGACCGAGTTCCTTAAAACATGGAACCGATTTGTGCAGAGCACAACAACAGAGGCTTACGAGGAAAACCTTCAAGCAGTGAAAATGATAGCTCAATGTCACGATGGTGTTTGGGAGTATCTCCAGAATACTTGGCTTTACCAAGCGGAAAAGTTTGTGGCCCTTTATACATCCAAAACCCCTCACTTTGGAAACTCATCAACGTCTCGAGTCGAAGGTGGGCATCATCGCCTGAAAAACTTTTTAGATGGCAGTCAAAACGATTTTATCACTTGCTTCAAAGCATTTAAACGGGCATGTGAATCTCAGTACAACGAAATCATGGTCTCGACCGGCGTTGAAAGCCAAAAGTCACTTCTGGGTTTACCAACTTGCTTTCGAGATCTTCATGGGGTTATTTCTCACTTTGCTATTCGAAAAATCAACACTCAGTTCAAATTGATACCCGACGCCTTGAACAAGCCGTGCACGAACTCGTTCCGCGGAGCTTGGGGAATGCCATGTGTTCATGAGCTGGCCCGGGCTCTTGAAAATTCCAATCTGATTCCTTCAACTCTATTTCATCAACAGTGGTTGATGTCTCTGGTGGCTCGCCCTCCTAATCTTGAAGCCCTCCAAGCATCCGTTTGACTTAAGATGGAAGAGTTGATCATCCTGCCCGAACATTCACTTTGGAAACTTTATGAAGAGTTGGCCAAGCTTCAAACTGGGAGGTACGCACTCATCCCCATTGCCAACGCTGCAGTGAAACGCGACACCCGTGGCCAACCGCGAAACATCAAAGGTCATTCATCAAAACGAGACTCACGTTGGAAATCTGATATGGAGATTGAAGACGCCGAAGCTCTTCAAAGCCAAGCGAAGCGATCACGTGGTTCATCTTTGACATGTAGCTATTGCTCGGAACCTGGGCATAACCGAACAACATGTCCTGTCCGAATGGCCGATGAAGGTTTGATTACGTCTGCCGAATGGGATCTTGATTTAGAGTCGGATGCAGAAGCACTTGTTGCTAAAACAATTGAATCTCAAGAGACTCAAGAGTCTCTCAATTTACCTCCTGTTGCGGTAGTATCCCAATTGTCACGAGTCTCCTTTGATACTACTCCTGGACCACATGCTCCAACGAAATTGGCCCAAGCTCATCTTTCTCAAACTGGTTCGAGTTCAAAGCCTGCTCTAGCCACTACAACAGCTCAACAAACGAGTCAAGGTGACGCTCATCCTCCACCGGGACTGGCGACATCAAGTATTCAAATTTCGGTTAAGCCCAAGACTCGAATCCAAGCTCGCTCGAGTCAACCTCCAATCAGTTCTCAAATTAGTGACCCTAAAGTTAGTACTCAAACCAGTCAATCCACACACACCAAACGTGTTTACAAATGTAGTTTATGCAAGCAACCCAATCATCGCGCCAATAAATGCCTCATGGCCAAAAACATTGACGTGCCCACCCTATCTCAAGCATCAACCACGAAATCATCGTTAAACATCGAAAACTCAAAGCCATTGGAACACTTTTTGGATAATCCTCCAGACGACTTGATCATATCCGAAGGCAGCAGCATCGCACCGCTTTGGTCTGATAATGAAGACGATGACAACCTTTGTCCGTTCTGTGATGAGCCCATGCCCTTACAGTCATCTCGAAAACTTCTCAATATGAAGATGATCCTTTTTGCTTTACCAAACATCACCAAGAGGGTAGGACACCCAAATGCGATGTCTTTACCTGTGAGTTCCGTCTGTATTACTCTTTGAAGCATGTCCTAATGCTTTTCCCCCTTAGTTTCCACAGACCGCTTCGTTTTGTGATCTTCATCAGACCGAACGCGATGTGATTCCCTTGGGAATCCGCGAAGGATGGCCAACTTCCCTCGACTGGGGGGAAGTGGAACGGTAAGCATGGACTTGTCTGTCTGCAATACATGTAAACTCACCATGACGTCTTGTACATAGCCGTGTTCAAACACAATCGATACCTCTGGTCCACATCATCAACCGTAAGACTTCTTCCGTTTTTCTGGACAAAGCTCTTGAGAAGTGGGATACAATGGGACGTTTGATGTTTAGTCTGGCCGGAGATTTTGACGGGTTCCAGGTGGAGCATCCGGGGTAGTGAGTATTGAGCATCATTCATCATATTGCTTTTTTTGACACTGACACACCATGTTGCGCTTAGTTATGGTCAAATAGGTCATCAAGTCATTATCAAGACTTTGACTGCTATGTTTATGTCGAATTCCGGCCCCGTGCTTGATTCCAGCAAAGCGAAACCGTTTCCCCCCGAGTTTTTCATTCGACGTGTCCTCCTTCCCGAAGTCACCATGATGCTCATTGCCGAGGATTTAAAGCTGCCTCAAGGTGATCCAAAGATCAAGGCCACATTGGAAGCGAGCCGGGTCTGGGGAAATGCTGTTCACTCAATTGTAGATTCAGACGATGTTGTGGAAGGCCCTTTACATGAAAATGCAAGCCGCGTCTGTGAGAAGAGCGCATTGGCTTCACCTCAAGATCAACGGATTTTGAAGCAGTTGCCGCCTTTTATGGTTCCATACATGCAGTCGGTTTTCGATCCGCCTGCCTCAGGCAACTGTGGTTACCACGCAATAGCAGCGGCTATTGGGGCTTATACCGATCACTCCTATCTCGATGTCAGAAAGCAGTTGTTGATTGAACTGTCAACGCATGCTCAAGATCACGAAATGCTCATATCCACATCTTACACCCAGCCTTCGATGAGAACTCGCCAACGCCAACATCAATCTTTTGCCGCCGAGGTTATCCAAGACTTACTTGTTCGACTTGACTACCACGAAGCAAAATGCTCTCAAAAGTACTGGTTGCGAATGCCATACATGGGATATGTCATCGCAAGCACGTACAATCGTCCACTTATACTATTGGATCGACAAGAGGGGAATTGTAGTTGTTATTTCCCTTACCGCACCACACCAAACAAGCAAGATCCGATGGTTCTTGCTTTTGTCGATTGCTCTTGTCGAGAACCTTTTGTTGAAAACAACCATTTCGTCACTTTAAGGCCTAAAGACCCGGGGTCTCTTCCATTTCCCAAGGTATGGGGTTGGGATCGCAACCCTGACATGCTTCAAAGTACCAAGATACCAGCTTGGGTTGAAGAGTACAAAGAGCATTTGTTGAGTTGGACTAAGGCGTAGTGAAAAACGCTACGGTTTCAGCTCTTGTTCTGGATCTTTTGTTCTTGGTTTCTTGTGTCTGTTTGTTTTTGAATTGTTTGTTTCTCATGACGCTCATTACAATGTCACATTCTTCACTTTTATGTTTTCTACTTGTCTCTTATGTTTTTTCCTTATCTTGGCTTGTAAGAAATTGAAACACGACAGAAAGCTTCTAAGAAATGAAACACGAAATGTCTTAATTTTGTTTTTGAAAAAGAGGTCCAACACAAACGGGTCAAAACTGAAATGAACATGTGAGAAGTAAATTGAACACCCGAAATCTGTACGGAGTGAAAGTTGATAAAAAACCGGTTTGCCCGGTTATTTGATTTCAAACCGGGCATTGAAAGTTTTCAAAATGGGCAAAACCGGGCTTGAGGTTTCAAACCGGTCGCCAAATAGCGCGATCCTAATAATAATAATTAATAGTAATCATTAAACCCTAAACCATAGTAATGATACAAACAAATATCACTACAATTAGGTTTGGAGAGGAGAGTATATAAACCCCTCCTCTCTCAGCCTTCAGGGATTTTCCCTCAAGCATTTTATTACACAACTCTTTTAAAGAACACTTTAAAGTTCCTTTGAAGTACATAATCAAAAGTCTTATAAATATAAGACTAGTGATTCACTTCATATCTTTAAAGTATATTCCTGACTAAAAGATAAAGTGATCTTATTCTTCCCCCTTTGGATCCTCTACTTCCCTCAAGTAGAACCCTTGTACTAGGTTAGTGACCTTCCAATAAACAATCAGGTTAGTCACCTTCAGAACAACTACAGGTTAGTGACCTATATCAACTCATAGGTTAGTGTACCTTCAGAACAACTACAGGTTAGTGACCTACATCAACTCCAGGTTAGTGACCTCTTGAATAACTATAAGTTGGTGACTTTATTACAACCAGGTTAGTGACCTCCATATCACTCTTCAATCTGTTACCTGAAAGATTGAAGGGGAGCCTTGGATCCAGTTTTCAACAATTATAACATCTTATAATTAAAACCTTGAACCTCCTTTTTAGGAGTCATTTAACTGTAGTCTGTCTGGGTGTATCCTAACAGACCAGTTCCCCTCTTCCCCTTTCTCTCCTTTCTTAATAAATTTATTGTAATACATTATATTTGAAATATAACTTTAATTATCAAAAATTACCAACGTACCTTGCCATTTTAGTGAGTCTTGAGTACTCTTTTGAATACCCAACCCTCACACTTTGAACCGTGAAGTATAATCCCGGCAATAAAGCCAGAAAGAGTGGGATGGGTTGGCGATGCAAGTATGTTTGGCATAGGAGTCCTCCTAGCAACGTTGGGCCGGTGCGTTGCTAAACGTGTGCAACGTCAAGCAACGCCGAGCAACGGAAAACAGGGGCAACGCACCGCAGCGCACCGTGCCGCACCTTTGCCTGTTGCGTTGCCCCTCGGGGCGAGCATAGAGTATCCGTTGCTTTGCAGTTGCGGCCCCGTTGCCCGCAACGGGGGTCAGCAACAAGGGTCCAACCTTGCCTCCTGGGACTTCCACTGCTAGCTCCCGATTGGTAGATAACAACTCGATCTAGTCACTCAAACATACAACTCCTTGCGTCTCCGTCCAAAGATGGCCTCCTTTGGAAGATCTCACCCAATCTGGAAGTGATTCAACCTGATTTACTCGAAGATGAAAGACAAACAGACCTTCAACTTCGATTCCAAGTTTCCTTTGCAAGCCGTTAAACAACAGGCAACGATGTCAGGATCGATAGACAAGTATGCCCTCGGATCCACCGTGGATCGCAGGATGCACTGGTGCATCGGCACGTCACTGTGTGCATCCATGGAAGTGCATACTTGGATGCACTGAGTGACGTGCGAATACTACCGCTCGCGTAAGAAGGAGAGATGCCAAAAAACAAGATGAACTATTGAATTTCAAGACAGGAGCCATCGGAAAGAAAAAACAAAGAAGGTGACAGACGGAAATGAAGATGAGAGAGTGACAATCGGACAGAAAGCTAGAAAGCGTGCCCATCGGACAGAAAACTTAGACCACATCGTGAAAGTGACTCACACCTGAACCCAACGAGCTTTGCGTCGTTGACCGACTGTGGCTGTGAGTAAGGAATCTGACTCAACACATGGTCAGAACGATTACAAAGAGGGAATTTTTGATGGCACAGAAAGAGGAACAGATTGAAAAGAAAAATACAAAATTTGAAGTTTGTCAACTTCCAATATAAGTTGACAGCAAGTTCGATCTGAGACTTGATCAGCGAGAGCGCTTTGGAGTGAGAGAAGCGAGGGTTAAAAATGATACTGAGCATAGGTGAACAGCGTAATCGAAGACAACTTACTTGTGCATGTCTATGCTGTTTTGAAGGGCGACCGCTGTCGAGAGCATCACCAAATGACCTCTCCAGTCGCTTTACAGACCCCTCGATCGCTTCCACAGTCTCTGGGTCAACCGAGGTGATCAGACGGTTGATTGCATTCTTCGATAACGAATTAGTGATGCGTTTGAGTGTGGCGCAAGTAGATCTGACTAAAGGAGTGGTAAAGTCACTATGAGAAATTGTTTTTGAGACCTGTTCCAAGGCATTCGGATCGACGGATTGCGGTAAGGAGTGATCTTCCTCGGAGCGCTTGATATGCTGTTCGGAATCAATCGAAGAGCTCGCATCTGAGCCATTGTCGCTATCGGATGTCAACACGTATAACTCAAGGCCCAGCGTCCGGCACATTTTTCGCATATGAGAACAGGGCTTGCTGAGGTTCTGAAAATGATCACAGTTACACTCGGTAACCAATTTACGCCCACAGTGAAGCTTGCAAGTAATTATTGGCATAGCCGTGTTTTCAACAGAGACAGTCGGATTCCTGTTGAAAACAATAGGCAGTCCCAATTCTTTTGACACAGTAAACATATGACCACACGGTTTCTTTGTGAATTGAAACATTTCACATCCACAAGATGTGACAGCTTGATCATCTACATCGATTGAACACATCACAGAAGCTTCGATCACGGATCCGAACCACTCATATGGTGAGCCACCGGGAGGAGAAGACGAAATTTGAGCCTCGACAAAGGAATTTGAAGCTTGCACTGTTTCGGCATCCACCACAACCGAATTGGCCAAATCACGATTGGAGGAAGAGACTGTTGATGTGATATCACTAGAGATACGATTATCGGAACCAGTGTTCAAACCGATGGGCCAGGGTTGTGGAATCCGATCTGATTGTTCAGGGTATTGTGATTTGATGTATGAAGCATAAGTTTGAAGTGTATGGACGTTCCCATAAGGGCCAGTGAGCCACTGTACGGTGAAGATTGAGCTAGGGTCCTCGACTATCACCATGTCAAAGTTTTTCGAGATTAGGTACATGTGCTTGCATGCCACCTTCTCTTTAGAAAAGCCTTCACAGTTGCAATTTGAAACTTCCGCTTTCAAGTGATGTCGCGCAGGTTTGAACTTGACTAGATACGTCCGTCTTGATGGATTTGAAAGTGAGTCAATGAGGAATAGGCCAGGAAAGCGAAAAATTCGGACACCCAGAATAGATAGATCATCCACCGAATAATGATCCGCAGTACGTTTGGAAATTTCCTGAGCTTTATTTGTTCGCGGTCCACGAAAGCCCAGCAGAACTTTTGAAGAAGCAATTCGGAAATCAGGCTCAACTTCTTTCATAAGGATATGTACTAGGTTGTCGGGTCGGAGGCGTGTATGACGAGGGAGATAGATAACTTTCAGAAGCCGGTGCCATACTTCAACATAGTTGTTTGTATGGATTCCCTGGTTGTTTGGGTGTGCATAACTTCTTGCCCAGCGAGCTACATGCTTCATCCAGAAAGTACGAACATAATGGACAAATTGAGGTTGAGACTCTGCCCACTCATGGACAAATTGATCAAAAGCTGCCTGAGGAGAGACCGCATAAGCTATTTTGATGAAACCAAGGACCAGGTCTTCCGCTATTTGTTTACCAGCCTGTGGACCAATATCGTATCACATTAGTGTTGAGAAAGAAAACCAGATTGAATGAGAAAGACACACCAACTCGATTGCCTTTTTACGGGCCGCGCGTAGAACATGAAAGAAGCACCAGGACAGCTGAGGCGGGGAAGTTGAGTCTGAATACGCCTCTTTGATAGCACCTGCCAAAGCTGGACAACAGTCGGTCATGAACGTCTTTGGCTGGAACTTGTGATCTTGTCGAAGCCACAGTAAGATATCACGAATTGTCGGGCTGATCGGAAACGATTGAAAAATGAGATACTGGATGCAAGCAAGGGATGCCTAGGATAATAAAACAACACTCACATTTGTTCATTTGATGTCAGAAACCAAACAACAGGAACACCTTTTCCAGTTACAGGGCTTCGTATAACAATAGTGTAAAGGGAGAGTTTGATATTGTCAAAGTCTTTGGGAAAGTTGTTTGTTGTATTGTGGGTTGAGTCAAGGCATACGATATCTCCCCCATGTGCCTGTAGCTGTTGCTTTTGCCAAGGGGAGAAGAAGGCAAAGCTGATGAACCGAGTCTTTTCATCAAAGCGGTCTCGAACATGCCATCCATTTTCACGAAGTTTATTGGCCCAAGCTTGAAGTGAGTGGTAAGCATTTGGATCGAGGTGCACTAGTTGATCCCGACGCTTACGGATCATGTTCTTGACAGTTTGATAGTCTATATTAAGCAGTTCAGGGACATAATCAGGGGTTTCAAGATCCTCCTGTAATCACAAAACAGCAAATGGAGCATCAGATGATAAAGCGACCATAGTATCATAGACGAACTTGGACAACCTACAGGGAATAAATCAGGGGACATGAGTAGTCGCCTGATTGCAGGCCAATCCATTCCACTAACCACCCTCTCGCACAACCAATCTCGAACAGGAGTGGCTAAACGCATACGCTTCATATCGGCAAGGCTGTATGGTTCATGATTTGCGTGTTCCCAAACCCAATCCAACTCGTAGAGTCCGTTATCAATTCTCTTCTTGATTGTAAACTTAGCAGGACATCCAACTTTCATTGAAGGTTGTGATTTTCTTTTTAACTTCTCCTTTGGTAAGACTGTAGTGATGACATTTCCAGTAGTACGGGTCAAGTGTGCAGGGTTGGTAGGACTGGTAGTGTTGTCATCGGTGGGGACAGAAGAGGCCTTTTTGCGAGGGTGACCAGCACATGGGCATCGGAAAGTCCAAGTATCTTCATGGATTCGCTTTGGTCCGTGACTTTTCTTTGAAGACATTGCTTCTTCAGCCTTTGCTTCATCTGATGACAATCGCTTCCGGCCATTATTCCGTTTACTTTCAACTACCCAGTGGATTGTTGTTCGCATGGCGGCCACAAAGTCTTCACGTATGTTCGGCAGATCTGGCAAAGTTCGGCATAAAGTTGGTTCTTCAAAAACAGGTGGCTTCTCCGTCACATTGCGGACCAATCGAAGAGAGTCGCTTGGTAAGTCAGAACCCGCTGGGATAGGAACATAGTGGATGAAAGGAAGTGGAACAATTTCGTATATGTCTTGTAGCATTGGGTACTTGTTGAATCCACTTGAGTTGATCTGATTCCCCTTCCGAATTGATTCAGAATCATATGAAATAAAGTCTACGATTTGAGGTGCAACAAACGGTCTTGAAGCCATGCTAGACAAGCAAACAAAGTGATCAATCAAACGGTAGAAAATCAAGTCGAAGCAGGTGGGTTTGCGTAAGGTTTTGCTGATAATATTTAAGGAAGCCAAAATTAAAAGATATCAACCAGTCAGTCACTTGAAAGAACACAAGCTATAGAGCAGAAGACAAACCAAACCTGTCTTCAGAACACTCTTCATTCTGTCGAGTCACCACGGTGTAAAGTTGAAGGAGATTTTACCAGTCAACTGGAGACATTTGGAAAGCACCGATTGACTCCAAAATTGTCGATTGTCAGATGGACGATGCAAGTGTGAATGTCTTCGCTTCTTTGAAAGTGACAAGACAATCATGTCAGTCAACAATTTGATTGACCTGCAATCAAAACACTAGCTGCAGCCGTTTGACATCACAGATATTCAAGGCTAAGAATGTCAACAACACCCTAAACCAATCCAAGCTGTGAAGATTACCCCCGACAGTTTTTGTATGATGTTAAACAACAGGTGAAGATACGCATTCGATTTGGTGTAACGTATTCGTCACGGAAGCAAATGGTGTTTTGATGTCGATTTCGGAGTTAAAAGCGGGGTCATAAACGGAAAGTTGTATTGGTTCGCTTGTCGGAGCGGACTGATCTTCCCGTCGTTTTTTGATGGACGATCGCGGACCGATATCTGCGATGAAGGGCGGGAAGTATCCGCTATCGATGCAGCGACGGCGGGGCAAAAAAAAGACTCACTGTCAGTTTTTCCTCAACATCGGGAGAAATTTCATGGCGTATGTATAAGGATGGAGCGATATTGACGTGATCGATACGCTGAATGACTTATTGGCACCACTCCGTCTTTTTCTAACAAGTCAAATTGATATGCGATTGCATCTGGATGTGATGAAAGATGTATCATCTGGGTTCGTTTTCGATACATGAATGCAATCGTTGTCGTTAGTTTTTAGCGCCTCCGGTGTTAGCAAAACAAGCAAAAACAAATGCATTTGGGCAAGTCAAAATGTGTCCAATTTCCTTATTGGCTCCCTTCCATCTGCTTGGTTGGATTGTCTTTTGATTGGGTTTGGTGTGAGGGTGGGGAGGTCTAGATAGATTTCAAACCAATTGATTGTTGATAAACAAATACCTTTTGATGCAGCAATTGGCCTATTTTTTAAGAAGTGATCAAATCATAAATCAAATCATAAAGTAGTAAAACACTTACAATGATTGTAGCCAAAAACCAACCCAAAGAGATGATTTACTAAATGAATACTAAAAGGCTAAAACTTTGGTTTCTGAATTATATGAAAAAAGCTGCAAAAAGGCTCTCAAAAATTCAACAAGGAATTCAATGTTTGAGCACTCAAATTGAGAAGAAACATTGAAAGCTTAAAAACCAAAATGGATCCTAAGTATTAGGTATACCAGTGAGTTAAGGTTCATCTACAAGAGTCAATTTGACAGTAATAACTTCAGGTATTTCAATCTCTTCTGGCTTACCTTTGTTTGAACATAACCATTTTATTGACTGTGGACTTAATTAAATCTTTTCTATATCATTAGTTGTCATATAAGATTTTTCATGACTCAATTTTAAACCACTTGGAGTTGAAAGATGGTATATCTTTTTGGTCTTCTGCTTTGAAAGTTGATAAGTTGTTTGATTTGAAAAGTTTGGACCCTTGATGAGCTTTAATTGTGGTGCTGGTCAAGAAAGATCTTTTAGATGTAAATGCAGTAATGGTAAATACTTCAAAATGTGGGATGGTACAAACTTGTGCCAGCATTGCACCACACCACACCAGGCGTGTTTTTTGGTGTGTTTTAGAAGGGAAGGTCAGGTTGCACAGCGCCTTGAACTTGGCACAATACAGCAAGTGCAACATCAAAAAAATTATGGAATCCTAAGTCTTGCGCGAGCAGCAATGGAACAATTGTTAATGTGACCCCAAGAAACATGGATCCCAGGTTTCCACCTGCACAGCAGGTCACACCCACAGCCTAGAAATCAATTCTACAGTGTGCTTTGGTCATAAAAACCGCAACATGTGTGCAACACAGCACAAAGCGTCTGTGTTGCAGGCCCGGGGTGGATGGTACAGTGTGAAGAACACATTTGGGAAATTGAGATTTGACTTTTGAGGCTAATGTAGGTCTTGAAGGCTTAGGTCAAATTAAAATTGGCTCAATGTAATCAAAAAGAATTGTTGCAATGATATCTTGTGATTTGGTTTTGGATATAGTAAATATTTGAAAATAACAACGGATGAGAACAAATGACAACCCTTGGTTATGGAGAGGAGTTGATGTTGAAATATTGAATTACAATGGGCCATCTTTGATTGTCAATGAACATGAAGTTGAATAGAGAGCTTAAGTATAATATATACTTTAACATGCACAACATCATAGGAGATAATAATTAGGAGGTTACGATTTAAGGTTAGGAGGGCAGGGTTTAGGGTTAGGAGGTTAGGATTTAGGGTTAGGATTTAGGGTTAGGATTTAGGGTTAGGATTTAGGGTTAGGATTTAGGGTTAGGAATTAGGATTTAGGGTTAGGATTTAGGGTTAGGAAGTTAGGATTTAGGGTTAGGATTTAGGGTTAGGATTTAGGGTTAGGATTTAGGGTTAGGATTTAGGGTTAGGATTTAGGGTTAGGATTTAGGGTTACGAGGTTAGGATTGAGGGTTACGAGGTTAGGATTTAGGGTTACGAGGTTAGGATTTAGGGTTACGAGGTTAGGATTTAGGGTTACGAGGTTAGGATTTAGGGTTAGGAGGTTAGGATTTAGGGTTAGGATTTAGGGTTAGGAGGTTAGGATTAGGA
>NW_006768891.1:51379-52695 GCF_000204055.1 Melampsora larici-populina 98AG31
TGGAGAATACGTCATTGCATGTGTAATCTCTTTCCGTCAATAAAACCATCTGATGTAGGATTAGATGGAAGTGGTGCAGCCATTGGAAAGTTTTGCCCAAAGGCAGAAATGTCCATGGGTGCACAGAAATCAAAGGCTACAACTACAAAAAAAATGGAATGTCAGATTGTTGTTGTGAAATGTCAGATTGTTGTTGTGAATTCAGAGCAGTGAGCTTTCACTTACGTGTGTGATTTGGTGGTACTACCTCGGTGATTTGTGCTCTTTCATCAATTGCATTTAAGTGCCTCATGTTGGGCGGAGGAGTGAAAAGTGGTGGTAGAGAGCTTAAGCTATTATTATTGGTCTGACTTTTAAAAGGCCTGACAGGTCGGTTCAACTTTGAGGTTGTAGCCCTTTTGGTGCGGGTTAGGGGTGGTGAGGTGATTCGAGTAGAAGTTGAAGGGGTAGATTTGGATTTCTTTCTAGTGGTTTTGCTCAATGAATATCTAGCAGTACCGAGAGAATTGTCACTACTGAAGTAATCGTCAAGCTCCTGATCTGAAATAGTCAGTTCTTCCAAAGCTTTTCTTTTGCCTCTTTTAGTCTTAGCCGTAGTCGCTGAGGTGAGAGGTCTAGCGATATTGGGATGGGCGGAATAATACTTTTCAGCAAGGAAGATAAGTTCAAGAGCTGGTTCGCCTTTGGTGGTGTCTAGCACTGCCAGCATTAAAGAGGTTCCCAGATGGGAATACGGGTCCTAGTGATCAGATTCCCATTCTGCTACTGTTACACAGTTCCATGAATATTTCCTGAGTAGCCATTGTGATATATGTAGTCAATATTTTGAAATGTGCGTCTCAATCTGAACAAAGTTACAGCATGTATTACACATGATTTTCTTATCTAGATGAGCAGATAGCTGAGCGGACCTGTATGTAGCTGATAGCTAAGGATTTACTCAGATGTTTGCACATATGTAGTGTATGCTTTATGGCTCAGATGTGCAGTGCAAGATGATTTGATTCTCCATTCTTCTCTCAATGATATTCCCAGCCTAGGTCATGTTCCGACCAGGGAACCTATTTAATGCTGGCAGTGTAGGTGATTACCAAGGACTTCATCATCGTGCAAAATACAGGGTGGCATTTTACCTTTGCCAGGCTTGGCCAGAGAAAACCATTGAGGATCGTATTCAAGAGGTGGTTGAGGATATTTGTTGTCAGATACCGGTGTGTGGTCCCAAAGGTCAACAATCGCTTTCTTTGTTGGGGCTAAGATAGATCTAAGATTCCTATTGACATTAACAATTCCACGGACCAAACTGTGGGTGGATG
>NW_006768891.1:53583-60239 GCF_000204055.1 Melampsora larici-populina 98AG31
AGTCGGTGGTCGATATTTGAGTTGTGGTCTGGAAATTGTGAAAACTGGCAGAAAGATAGGTTTTATCCCCAATACAGGCGGTTTCAGACCAGTATTAGGATTAAATCCGATGTTTATTCCAGTTTTGTCAATTTCTGACCCGGGGATTCTGAAATTTTGATTTTGAAATTTCAAGTTGTCACTTTGGCACATGTCGCATTCCGTAGTAATTGAAGAAGTTGTCGAAAGTCTTGTTTTCTGATTAGTGTTACTTGTTAGAAAGGGTATCTTATAAACCTCACCTCGAAACTTGGCCCTGAGTCCAAGCACTTTATTCACCGGATAAAACCCCGCCGCCGACAAAACTTCCTCACCCCCCCTGTTACACCTAATTACACGTTACAGGTATCATTACATTTAACCACAAAGGCACTTCGAATACAAAACTCTGGCAAAAATACACAAGCAATGTTCCGCAATCAGCCTGATACCCATCTGCACACATCTTATGTTGCCGTGATTCTCCACTAACGCGCAAATTGTCCTCTCATAGCGAGTTTACTCGTTGGCGATGTCAATCAACTACTACCACAATCACACTTTTGTTTGCAAAACTCATGATATCCCATCAACAACTGAATGATGTTTTTCAAGGCAACACCCACCACATGAGCCCATCATCAACTGTCTATTGTTTCATTCTTGGATATCAGATCTTAGAACATGTATAATCGACAATCAATCCACCTTTTCACTCAAGAACACACTGATGAAACAATCAAAACATCAAAAAAATGATCCGATTGAATTCCATGAAGACCCCTCTCCAACTCGCCAGAACCTCCTCTTCAACCACCGCTTCCAAATCACTTTGCTACCACCGATTCAATCAAATCTTACTCCGATCGCACCCGGCATCCCGTTATCAACTAATTCACCTCTATTCCTCATTTTGGCTTCTGATCATGTAAGTTTTTCCTCCACTTTCTCAGCTTCTACTGGTTATCTTATCTAACTTGTCTTGCATCAACTTTCTCTACCTTCTCACCAACTCAACTACCTCTCAATCCCTTTTAGAACCATCAAGTCAAATTTGATCTCAACTACAGTACTGTTAACTCTCTGGATCCTTCATTTGATCTAACTTAATCAAGTCCCTCTCGGCGAGCGAGGGCGAGCGAGCCCGCGCTCGCTGAGAGGGACTTAGTTAAGTTAGTCATCTGATATACTCTGATCAATCTACCACCTCCGCCATTCTTCAGCTTTAAATTTGGACTTCGATTTTGATCGACTTGAACTTTAGATCATTTGAGTAAGTTTTGAATTTAATTTTTCGTGATTCATTCATACTGATATCATCATATCCTTTCTTTCACCACTATCTCATATCTTCACTCTTTTAGATTTCGATTTTGGCTGTTATCTAAGTAAGTGAGTTTCTTCCTTTATACTTATCTTTTTTTCCTTTCTTTTTGATTCACTAGAGAACATGCGGGCGCGCCCGTCACTGATCAACAGGCAACACACTCCATAGCCAGCACCGGCCAGTGCACAACATGACTGCGCCGGCTCTCATCAATTCTATGTTATACACGATCTCAATTTAATTTCATTCAAAAAGTCGCACCTCTTATAGGCACCTGTATTTTAGGCACATTTTTGGAACAATGCATTTCAGACCTACTTGACCGAGTAATATAAGTCAATTACTTTAACGAACATTGTTCATTATTTCCACCGTACTAACCAGGTGGAAAAGGTTCGGGAAGCATTGGAATCCAGCTTCTATATCAGTAAAAAATTGAATCACACTGTCCAACTCATCTCTCCCCATGTCTTCCAACCATAAACGACTCACGTCCTCCGTATTGTCTGGCTCGCGAGAGGCCATTTCAACCAAAAAAACAAAGTCACCTAATCCCTTCACCGAAAGCCTAGTGCAAGATACTTCAGTTAGTTTTAGGCCTTCTAACTAATTTCGAAACGTAACTTACGACCTTAGCCTTTGGTTCCTAGTTTGGATCGTGCCGTCACATCCTAAGTGAAATGTGTTTAAATCAAATATCGCGCAAACACTCGTGCGGGATTTTTTAAGTCGATGTACCACACAACGGCTTCGTCCGAACATTTTGATTCTTAGTTCGACAACTTGACTCAAACCCAGATTATGGCTTGTACGACGGTTAAAGTAGCTCAAGATGCCTCGGCTCTCTTCTTCAGTCACCCCTTCAACTACTAACTTTTTGATGTCTGCGCCTGCCGGCGGATGCCGCGCCGTGTAATGTAGTAGTGCCAGAAAACCAGTCAAACCGTAGATGAGATGCCTTTGTCCAGAACCCTTTAGCCTAAGGACAAAGAAGTCAGTTTGAAAGCGCCATTACAAAGCCACATTTACTTTATTACTGACATCAACACTTGTTTTCTTCGTGCGGCCATGTACGTTTGATGATGAGTGTGGCGATTTCGAACTCCACCTCTAGGGCCAAACCGGATTCGGATGTTGCTTAACTTGATACGTTTGAGTTTTCTTATCATGTTGCTTGCTTTATTTTATTTTGTGGTAAGGAATATTCAGAGATAGAGACCAATGCGAGTGTGCTTTGATATTGTTTAGTTGGGATAATCAGTTCGCAGGAACAGTTAATTTTGTTAAGCAAATGAGGAGACGGTATTTATGATTTTGCTTTCTACTCTTACCCTACATTACATTACCAAAATTGTCTTCAATTGTTGCTATTTACTTAACTCGTCTAACAACATTGAATTAGTTTATCCATTCATTATTGTAATATATTAAACGTATTAAAAAAGCAGAATTTTGTACCTTTTGTTATGAATCGTGTTGCCTGCGATCATTTCCTCTGCTTTTCGTTTGCCCCAATCCCCAAGTAACCTGTTTTCCTTTGTACAGTTAAAAGCATCGTTCTTTCACCACCATGAAACCATGATAGTGTCCAATATGTGTCTGGAACACAATGCGTACTACCAATCGGCATACCCTCTTTGGAGATAGTGGTTCAAATTTCCATAAACAGCTTCAAGTATAGTTTTCTCAAAAGCACCAATCGGAGTTGTTTATGTCCTGAAATGGCAGATTCATTATGCAACTGGTTCATTTTTCAAATATAAGTATGATTTTTCTTATGCTCGTTTCTACCATATTTATATCCGACCTAAGTTAAAAAAAAGGTCACAAGAGAAGCCATCATCCCAAAAACACTTCTTTACTATACCCCACGCGATCACAACAGAACTTCATTCATTGCACAACAACCAACAAAGTTGACCAAATGTTGCCTACTGGACTTCCCGACTCAGTTACAGCTAGAATTCAAGATGACATTGAACAAAGTTAGTTCCTCCCCTCCACTCGATGTGAATACCATTGCTAATTCTGTTACCAGACGTTTCCCCTCAAGACAGGCCCCAAGTCTTACAGGGGTCGTGTGTTCACACCGATACCGGCACTTTATACCATTTTAGAGCTTATGTGCCTACGGTTGGCAAACCTCGCATTACGGTTTTGCGTACTGAGTTTCCCAAATCGACCTAAACTATGTTCAACTTAGAAATATATTTTTGAATTATTTTTTTCCGCTCTTTGTCTTGAATCGTTTCGAGTATGCCGCCTTATTTTCATTATACTCATCACCACCATGATGCAAGTTCCCTTTAAAATTATTCCGGCAAATTTGAAGTCCAGGCAAGCAGTTCTGACAGCAACTTTGTTCTTTGGTCGCTGCATTTCAATTCCACTCCCTTTAAACCAACATGATGATATTCGAGGAATTTATTCCTCTGGAAGTATCTAACAGGTGTTGCTTTCGTGAAAATGGGGATCAATTGTCAAATGTTGTGGCAGAAGTTTTCTCTCTCTTGAACGCCTATTTCTTTTAGTTTTTTAAAAAGGTCTATTATACCGTTGGTTGCAAAAAGATGTATACAAAGGGAGCACAACTATTATAATTCACATAGAAACTTATAATTCAAATCTTGTCGTTGTGAATACTCACTACAAACTGAAATCATGCTTACTTCTCCTTGTCACGCCAGTTCTTCACATGTTCAGCCTGCTCTAATTTTTTTTCTGGAAGCAGGACGGTCTGTTTCTGTGTTACTAAGTAGGTCAAGTTATGCACAGGCATTAATACCAAGTATCTAGCATTACAAAATGAGGTAGCCGAAAGTTTAACAACAGTGTGAGCATATAACCGTATTTCTCACAGCTTTGAATATGTACACTTCAGTTTTATTTCGCATTTGTTATACAAAGCTTTTCAAAGTTAAATCAACAAGACCAGCTCAGATCCATATACCATAATTATTAGTTATCCAGTTGAGACATTATCCGATGTGGGCCTGTTACAAATCAAAATGAGTCGGAAACTGTCATTCATATTGTGATTGATGTCTTTTATTTAATTAAAAACTCCGCAGATAAGTTAAGTACATACGTTTCAAATTGCCTACTCAATCTTCCAATGCACATTTCAATACTATGTTCTTCGTTATTGGCTGTGTGTTTGATGTTCCAATCGAAACCTGCATTTCCTCTGTCCTCTTGCATCTTGATAAGGCCACATACAACTGGCCGTGAGAAAAGATTGGGTTTGGTAAAAGCACACCAACCTTTTCCAAACTCTGACCTTGTGATTTATTTATCGACAGGCAGAAAGCTTCAGCAATCGGAAACTGCTTTCTGGTGAACTTTATTGGCAACGTTGCGTCCGGATCATGAATTAGGCGAATTTTTGGTAGCAGAAATTCTCTGTCCACGCCGTGGACCCGATATAATTTGACAGTTTAATACTTCCTCTTTGAAATCAATAATCAGTAGCCTTGTACCGTTACATAATCCATTGGCGACATTTAAGTTTCGTAGTAGAATGATGGGTAAGCCACGACACAAGGTGATTTTATGGTCCGGGAAATTTGGAAATTGCAAGCTATGAAGGTATTCGCCTCCAATTGGCTCGGAACATTCTTCATCAATCGTGTCTAAAGATGTTGAGATATGCGTTTCTCCTCCTATCTGTTCGCTTAAAAGACGATTAGCTTGTCGGACAGTTTTGTTGAGTGGAGTTATCAACATTCTTTGTGAATACTAGTCGCTTAGTTCTTCCCATTGATGAGTTCTAACTAATTTTACTAAGTCCTTATACAACCAATCGATGGTACGGGTATCAATTTCTACTCCGGGCGAGGTGATATTCACTGTGTATATGTTCTAGTTCAAGCAACGCTTCATCTGTGTCTTGCAAATCGCCCGAACCCAACTGGAGTAACCACTCAGAGTAATTTTGGGCTTCGTTGTTTTCATTGGATCCCTGGCCAAGTAATCTGACATTACGGGTGAGTTTCAATTTGTCTACTTGTTCCCAGAGAGGAATCGATTTAATTGATGCGTCGAATTGAGACCTTAAGCTACCACCCGGCACAATGGGCAGAGTTTGCCGAAAGTCTCCCGAAAAAATTATAGAGATACCTCCGAAAGGCCGCGAATCTTGACGTAGGTGGCGAAGACTTCGATCGACGCAGTTGATGTGGTCTTTATGTTGTGTGGCAATTTCGTCCCACACGATCAATTTTGCGTTTTTGATAGCCCTACTAAATTCGTCTCTGCCTGACAAGCTACATACTGATGTGGTGTTGCATTTGAAAGGTATTTTGAACGCAAAGTGGGCGGTTTTTCCGCTTAATAGAAGTTGCGCCGCCACACCGGAAGAAGCAACCGCAATCGTGCTCAGGCTTTTACTTTCGAAATCATGAAGTATTGTATTCAAGAGAAAGGTTTTGCCGGTACCTCCTGGGCCGTCAATGTAACATAGAACTTGTTGATTCAATTCCGACCCATTTACAACATGGTTAAATATGTTAAGTTGTTCCAGGTTTAACAAAGGGAGATGATTTTCAACAAACTCTTTATGCTGTCTTAATTCGATAGCCTTTTGACCTTCAATATTTTCCACAGCACGTACCAAGTTTGACAGTTCGGTTTCATCATATAAATTGAGCTGTAGAGATCTCCAATGTCCACCCATTTTTTCTACATCAATTTTTATCAAGTGTAAACCGTATATGAAGATGTCGTTTGATGTTATCTCCCCTTCGTACCCATTTTGACGCATCCGAAAGTCACAATCGTCAGTTAGGCTTCGCTTGTGGTTATCCCATAGCTTGCGGGGATCTGAAGGCGCATTATGGACCAAAATCAAGGCAAATAATTCACGTAAATATCGGCCAGTCATCCAAAAAGAAGCATCCTTCAGACATGAGTCGTAGTGCTTGTCCGATTCGAGCAAACCCAGCTCGTTCGCGGCATCGCGATAAGTGTTATGGACTATGCCGTTTACCGTCCTTAAATCTAGAAAGGATTTTGCACCCCGCACATGACCAAGTAGCGTTCGTAAGAAAAACCTTTCCCCTTCTTTAGGTCCTGCATGAGCCATCCTACTACCGCACTTGATATGATTGTTCCGCTTCGTCCATTTCTTTGAAGCCCATGAGAAGTAGTCAGGAACTTGATTGTACAACAAAGACCTCGCTTTTACATTATCCATTCCAATTGCATCCTCCCTGTTCAACTTGAAATACTCCGTTAATGTTGTTTTATTTGCATTACCCTGTGTAACTTGTTCTTCTGCATCACCATCATCCCAAAAGTATACATCCTGCTC
>NW_006768891.1:60580-62555 GCF_000204055.1 Melampsora larici-populina 98AG31
AAATCTGCCACTTCATTTCTTCCTTTGACCTTCCTCCTTCCCGATGCTCCTACATTATCGTTTTCGTCCAATCCGGCGATGTCACCAGCCTCTAAACCTTCAGCTTCGCGCATTTCGAGTGTGGTTCGGTCATGTCCCTTAGCAACGTACTTGTATATGTACTTAAATCCAACAATC
Organism: Melampsora larici-populina 98AG31; assembly: GCF_000204055.1. Classification (NCBI taxonomy): domain Eukaryota; kingdom Fungi; phylum Basidiomycota; class Pucciniomycetes; order Pucciniales; family Melampsoraceae; genus Melampsora; species Melampsora laricis-populina. The sequence goes on from NW_006768891.1 coordinate 60,758, forward strand.
CCTTGAGCAATCTCAACATTGAAGTGACATCGGTACTTTAGCAGTAGAAATCTGTTGGAAGGTACTACATGTTGATTTGTGAAAGTAAAACCATGTTTAATAAATTGCCTTCCATTATCCCTTCGACGATACAGTGGATAAGCGTTCTCTTGAAGGGTAGTCTCAGATTGAAAAGGTTTTGGAAACCTCTTTTGGCACTTTCCCTTTTCCTTGTTCCAACAGGGACTCTTAAAACCTGGCCCGCATGGTCCATGTAACATTGAATTAGTTACCAGATCAAATAATAGAGCCTCTTCTTTTGGGTCGGGCAGTTCTGCGCACACTAAATCGTCTATGTCGTCCGCGGTTGTTGGCGTAAATTCGGATTTTAATATAAGCACTATGTGCGCGTGAGGGAGTCCTCGTTTCTGGAATTTGATAACGTAGACCCAGGAAGCTACGACACCTAGCCTATTATGTACCGTAATATCCTCCATGACCTCTGTTAGCTTCATCTTGAATACCCTTGCGACAATATCGGGTCTGTCGGACGCAGTTTCATCGTACTTTAATTCGCGTTGTATCTCGGGCCATTGTGGATTTCCCGTCATGGTCAAAAACAAAGAAGGTTTTCCATACTTTCGACTCAAAGCGATGGAATCTTGATAAAGGGCTCTCATGTTGCGTGGCCCACCTTTGAACGATGCCAGCAGAACAACTTGACGTCCAACAACTTCTCGCTCTTCGTCCAAATCGGAGATAACATGTTTGTACTTTTCTGCTTTCATTTTCTTTTGGTTCAATTCGAAATAACACAGTCTACCACGCTCAACGCATAGGTATAGATCCACAATTAACTCTTGAAATAGACTTCGACAATGTAGCAGTGGCGAAAATGTATTGCGTCGTTCAAATAGGAGCCAGGCGAACCATTGTAGTGAACTCCACCTCGTGTACACTAGAAACTCGGACCTGTACCGAGGAAAACGTGTAACACATCCTCGGCACGTATCCCATATATAGCGCCAGATGTGTTTAGGATGTCTCAGATGCCTCTGAGGCCATCCTCGAAACATACCAAGACCTCTTTGAAGTTCTATCAAGATTGACCAATCTCTCAAGAAGTATCCAAACCACCTTCAAGCACGTACCAGGCATTCTACCTTCAACAAAACTTACATGTTGATCATGCCGGTGATCACACCAGCCCTAGATGTGTGAATTACCAGTCTTCACCTGTGTACAGCACTGTGTACACACCGTTGAAGCTGTGTGAACACAGCTCACATATCGGTGGCTACACATATACATATGTGTGCTGTAGTCCACAGTGTATACACAGCCGTAGGCTGATGTAGACTTCAATGCTGTGTGTACATGTGGTTATACATGTGTTTAACATGTAATGCCTACACGTATACACAGCAGCAAATCTAACTGCACAGTCTCACCAAGCCACTCATTCGCATAACCACAACCCACTCATTCGCACACTAACCACCAACTTCTCTCAACCACTACCCACTGCACCCAGCCATACCACCAGGCGCCACATCAACCCTGCTATCAACTAACTACACAGCCATACCACACCACATCTCCTTCCTTATCAAGATCGATCATCAATAAACACTTTTTCATTCTCCAGGACGTGAGTTTACATTTCACACTCGACCTAACCCACTACACACCAATACTAACCACTAACCTCCTATGTTCACACAGTAGTAAACTCATACCTTTCTCAAATCGACGATCGAGATCAATCATCAATAACTACCTTTCTCAAATCAACAATGAGATCAATCATCGATAACTA
>NW_006768891.1:70563-82452 GCF_000204055.1 Melampsora larici-populina 98AG31
TCATCATGTCCATCGTTGTGATGTATAATGCTGCACCTAGGTTCGTCAGGCAGTGAGTTATCCTTGGCATAGGATACCTGTCCCGGGGTGGTAAAGGTGTTGAGAGCTCTAAAATCTCCACACATACGGGACTTCCGTTGTGCCACGCAATGATGACCGGGGTAGTTACATCAACTTCCTCATCAGGCCCTACCTTGCGTAGAATACCATACCTCGTCAACTCATCAATGTGTTTTTCGATTTCATCCCTGCTACGAGGGCTTGCAGGGTACGCTTGCTTTTTCAAGATTGGTGGATATGGCTTGTCTATAGTTAGCTTAATCTTGAGCTCGTGGCCAATAGCCGTACCTATTGGTCTGTCTCCGAAGGCAAAAGCTTTTCGGTACTTGGATATTACTGCTTTCAGTGAATGAGCTTCAGAGGACTTGAGCCTAGGTGATATATTACATTCCCCAAAGGCTTTCTCAAAGGATTTGTCTTCGGGCTCTGATATGTTATCTATGTTTTTACTTCGGTTGGTACCTAATAAGAATTTTTTCTTTTTATTTTCATTGCCTATCGTAAAATACTTCTCTTTACTATGTACAATATCGATACCATACAGTCTCAAATATTCTCCTCCTAGAATGAAGTAATTAGATGTAGCGTTGTCCATAATGACAAACTCTGGTTTTATTCGTACTGACCCAAGTCTGTGTGGGAATACTATTGGGAGTTCTATGACTCCTATTGCTTTCAGCGTGTTACTGCATCCTCGGAAGGTCATAGAGCTTGGAGGTAGCATTTCTTCCCTCCACTTCGGATAGCATGTGTTAAGGTACTTGGTCCCCACTACGGAGCATGCTGCACCGCTATCTAAAAGGATATCCACTTTATCTTTGTTCTTGATAAGTGCTGATGTGACACAGTGCTGTCCTATAGTGTGGGCTCGCCCTTTCTCTGGCTGGCTCATCATGAGTCTCGCGTCTGACACCTGACTCAATGCGTCTATGTTATCATCCCAGATTTGGGGTACTGAGGCTTTCGATTGTAATTCCGCGATGTCGAATTCTTCCGCCGCCTCCATAGTTATGGTGGAAATCTCTTGTAAACTCAGAGCCGTTGGTGCTCTTCGCTGCCTCTGATTTTCAAAAGGAAATTTGAATGTTCTGTATCCCGATCTTAATTCGCAGAATTGTTCTGTCCCCAGGTATATCATAAATTTAAAGGCGTTCAAATCCTTGCACCCCAGCACTGGATATTTCAGTACTATGTCTTTCACTACTAGAAATTCTGTAGTAATAAAGCATGGTTTCGTCTCGTGTTCCAGTTTGACTGGTATGTTGATCTTCCCTAGCACATACCCGGCGTTTTCGGAGTCCTTCGCAGGTCTCATATCTGCTTCCCATCGTGGGCAGCAAATTCGTAAGTGCGAGACTGGTATCTTCGATGACAGGGTACTGGTGTCGAGTCCTAAAGAATCTTTGATGCCATTAATTGAAATTGATACGAATAAACTAGGATCTATTGCGTCTATCTCGAATTTCTCGATAAATGGGGGGTAGTTACTTTCGACGTGCTCGGCTTCTGCTATGTGTAGGTTATGCGCGAGTTCCTCCAGTGATATGTTACCTTCCTCAGCTAGGTCTGTAGAGTCTGTATCTGTATCATACTCTACCAGCTCGTCATCATCGCTTGTTCTGTAGAACATGTTGATATTATCAATTCAAAGATCGTTCTCATCTTCGCTGGTTTCTGAGGATGGGTCTGAGTCGTCCTCCAGATCTTTCTTAACCTCTGTCTCAGTATCTGACTCGTTCAAGTCTACGGCGTTTATTGCTTTTTTATCGAACCTTGGTTTTCGATCATCCTCCCGTTTGAAGAACGGCTTCTCGCGAGGTTTAAAGCCTGTCGGCCTATCTTTTGGCTCTTTGGAACCGTGTTCCTTACGATCGTCCCTCTGTTTGTAGTTAGAGGTTGACGCCGACTCGTTCGTGAATCTTTTCGAATACGCTGTCTTATGTTTACCGATGGAAGTATGTGTCACTACTTCCTCGAAGATAGCCATAAACATCTCATAGTTCGAATGGTCTGTGATCCGCGACTGGACAGCGTGTTCTATGTCGCCATGACATAGACCCAGGATCTTATCGATTTGTTCTGAGGTTGTTAGCGACGGCCAAGCTGCTACCATTCGTCTCCGCTGTAGTAGGAGCCACGCGAGGGGTTTCTCTCGGTGTTCCCATTTGAATACGTCTCTGTCAAACGCTGTGGACATTCTACGTTTCCATACGTTGGTGCCGTACATTGCCTTGATCAACACTTTCCAGCGTGCCCAGCTGCTCGGTCCTTCTGTGGATCTCTTGCTTGTGTACCAAGCTCTTTCTGAATGTGTCATGATAATCGCTAGCTTGCAGGTGATTGTCGAGTCTGGCATGCCCGTATCCTGCTGGGTGTTGTCTATCCATTCTATCCACTCGAGGTGGTTGTACTCGCCTTCCCCGCTGAACTTGGGCCAGTCCCTAACGGGTGGGTAGTCTTTTTGTAGTTGTTTGACAATGGCTTGTCCTACCGACTCGTTGGATCTCTTATCGTCTGTGTTCAACTTTGAAATGTTCGGCGCTGGATGTGTTGGCATATTGATATCTAGTTCCCTGCCTGCCGGCTGTTGTGGCTGATGCATCGCTGGGAACTCATGGGCGAATGGGTTATTGCTCAATATCACTGGCTCATTTGCCACCGGTATGTGCTCTCTATGTGAGTAAGTGCTTGTACCGTTCTGGTTGTTTGTCCGTTCCACCATGGATATCAGTCGGTTCACATTTCGTTGTATGTGCTCTGTCCTCTGGATAGTGGAATCCAGTTTCTCGCCCACTACGCACATCAGTTCTCCCAGATGTTTGAAGAATACTTCGCTGTGCTCTTTTTGCGAGTGTAGTAGGTGCTGTAAGTTACTTGTCAAGTTTGTTTGATGGTCGTCTAGTACAATGGCTATTGCACTGATGTCTATGTTGTTATTCATATGGAGAATACTATGTCAAATCTCTTCAAAGTTTTCATTCATCTCCTCATTCATGCTTTCTACTCTATTTTCCCATTTGGAATTTAATGTCGCTATTGTTTCCTCCAGCTTACCTGCTATATGAGATTGCAAGGTTTTTATTGTCTCATGCATACGAAGTTCTCCATCTGGAACTGATACATGTGATTTTGGTGACGTTGTCTCACTGCGTATCTTCAACGCTGAAAATTTGTTGTTAAGACTGAGTTCTTTGTCCGGGGACAAGGGGTTCATTTTTAGCGGTCTAACGTCCACTGGTCCCGCTAAAAGAAATGGCGAAATTTCATTCTCAGTTTCTCGAAGTATTTCTTCAATACTTTTAGTTTTCTTTACCGAGTCATCAATCATTGTACGGGGACAAAGCATATTGTCCAGAGCTTGCTGCTTAAGTGGTTCAACTCTCTCACTGATCTTGGTAAAGGGGATCACGTGCTCGATTGTAGAAAATTGCTGTTCTGAGATATTACTAGTCTTAGTCAAGGGTTTTAACCTGACATTTTCTTCGGTCTCAGGGTGGGGATTTCTGGGTGGCATGCTAATCTTACCCTTCTCAGTCATTGAAACAGGACTACAGGCTTTTTCGAAAACATGATTTTTCGGAGACACAACCTTTTTACTTAAAAGAGTGGAAGTAACGTCATTCTGTTCAGACGGCGGGGTTATGTGGGGTACAACTTTTTGGATTGGAACATTGGTTTCGCTCGCAGGCGTAGGATTCATGACAAGGGGTACACTTAAGACATCCTGACTATTTTCATAAACAACGCGGCGGGAAGCGAGAAAAGGACTAGGAGTTGTAATGAAAGTCTTCTGCTCTAGTTGGACGGACCCGGTTGATCTTGGGTCTGTACAAAGGGGGACTTTCCTTTGTTCTTCTGGGACTTGTTGATCCCCTTGATTGCTCGGTAATAGGCTCGGCTGAAGGACAACATCGACTGCATGTTGTTCTGTTCTTCTTCTACGTGAGCTGGTTTCTGATATGGCTCTTTCTGGGCTTTTTGGTGATTCTTGCGGATCGGTCCTGCTGACGAGGTGGATTGTTTCGGTTCTGGGATAGGTTGCGATGCCGGCGTGGTTTTCGGGTTCGTACCGATGAAGCCGTGACTTGTTCTCGCTTTGAACTTGAGTTCCTCGGAGTATGGGTTCCAACCCAAGGACCTCTTCAGCACTTCTTCCTCGCCCAGGAGCATCGTCAAGCTGTTGTGACTGTTCTTCCACAAGCTGAGATAGATCATGATGGCCCTGGTATTGTTCGGGTTCGTCTCTTGAGCCTTTCTCCAGTTGATGAAGTTCTTCTCGTGGAGGGACATGAGGAGTCTCTCTTCCTCCGAGGTTATGGTCGGTGGTAGCTGATCTGATGCTTGATCTTCTTGCATGAGGTCGTGCTGAGGTAGGACCGACTGAGCTGCATCTTTTGGAGGTATCTGAGTATGACGGTCGGCCGAGTTTCTCTTCGATAGCTCGAACTCGGTCAGATTTTCTAGGAGGCATTCCGATATGTTAGTTAATTCAACTTTCCGAAGAACAGAAAACTAAAATAGGTAGGTAAGAAAGAAGATAATGTACCAGGGTGATCTGTGGTACCAATCTTCTCCAATCCAATAGTCGTTATCTCGGTAGTCGAGGTGGTGGTCGTACGAGGTATAGACTGATTAAGTGACGTTCTTAGTTGAATCTTCGGTAAGATTGATAGGATTGGCTTGCGAACCTTTCCTACTACGGTGTTCGGGAGCTGGTTGGTCTGTGTTTCCGGAGGTTGAATGCCCTGCTCCGGTAGATTCACTTCGAGGTAGTATGTATTTGATTAAAAAAGAAGACTGTACTCGTCTTTTGAGATGATTTTTTAAGTAGGTATATGCTTACTTTCGTGTCCTTTCGGCAATCTCTAACTGTATAACTTTTTCTATAAGTTTTCCGACTTGTCGAGAAAGTTCTAGCAGATCGTGCTTCAAGGTGATCAGTTCCTTTGATTGATCGATTTTGAAAAGAGTTTGTTATGGATCGTTTTGAAAACTGAACGTTTTCTTTTTACTTTGGTTAGTTCTCGGGTCTGCTAACACTCGATGAGGCCCCCAATTGTCAGGGTGGCACTTACGCTAGTCGTGTAAGTCTAGTTTAAACTAGTAATCCTGACAACAATCCTATTGGATACGTAGGATTGATAAGATCTATATTTATTTAACAAAAATAAACACAGATGTTAAGAAGCGTGATGGTCTGTAAGATTAAGATTTTATCAAATAGACTTTTGCCACGGCCTACTGCAGATAATAGCAGAGTTGAACTGGTCAGGTCCTAGGCCGAGGAGTTTTCTCAAAGAACTGAAGTTCTAAGAGATGCCTGGGTAAACCGCAGGGATCTTGACAACTTTGGGTTGCAAGAACAATGGTACGTGACCAAGTAGAGTTTTACTGTCTCGAAAACAGGGACAATAAAAGGAAAAGGAGGAGCTTTCGAATTACTACTTACGCCTTCCAAGAGTAACACTTAAGGCTGACACTTCTTGATGGATTTACAGAACTTCTTTTCTTAAAGCGGGTGGAACTATTCTCGATTAACGAGTGGATAGCTGGACTGGGTGCTTGGTGAAAAATGTGCTGAAGAATAAGTTGATGGTAAGAAGGTGTCCTTCCTCTGATTGCTGGGAGAGTTCCTGCTTTTATAGCTTTCTCCTCGTAGTGGCTAACTAGTGGTTTCCCTCCAGGGATCGTATTACACTTCCCAGTTGGGAAGCTCTTGCGGCTGACTCGTGGTTCTTGGCCAGAATGGGAATCGTACTGTTCCTCTGATTGGTTAACTCGTGGTAGCACCCAATTGGGACATGGTACAGTATTCCATTAGGAAACGGGTTAGGGCTTATGGTATTATCGCTGTTCATCTCACCGTATCTTTCAAACGGGGTTTTTGCTTTATTGATCGAATAACTTATTTGTTTGCCTTTGAGACTAGGCACGAGGTGTTTTTATTATGGAATAGTATGTTCCAGTGGTTACCTTTGAGACTAGGTACACGGTGTATATATATTTTTGTTTAATGGTTTTTTTGTTTATTAATTGTAAATCTTATTATTGCATAAATGGTTTTCGTCGTTGTCTTTGAAACTAGACACAAGTTGTGTTTCTGGAGATAAGAGAAAACATGTTAAAGAGAAATATATGTTTTGTTTTTCATTTATAGGTGTAGCTTCTTTGGCTCTAACTAGTGTGAGCTCGGGGGCTGACAAGACTCCTCAAGGTCAATGAAGGTCTGGAGCTAGTGGAGTCTCACCCACTTGAGTTGGTCCTGCCCTGCAATTCACGTGGTGGGCGCGGTGTGATTGGCCTGCCTCAGGGGCATGCCTTTGAGGCAGGCCCTGGGCAGGCCTTTTGGGCTTGATTTTGGGGCTGGCGTGCCCTTGTTAGGTTTAGGCTGGTTTAGGTCTATTCCGTCCAGTTACTGTTTGATTATGGGTGGGAATTTTTGTTTAACATCAATAATATTTTTAATTCACACCTCAAATTGTTCTACTTACAACATATCCCTGATCTCCAAGTCACTATCAGCTACTATTGAGTTAGATAGGGGTCCAAGAACAAGGATTGGGATGAGGATGAGCTTTTTGATTGTTAAATTTCATGACTGTTGATGGGATGTACATGAGTACTGTTATGAAATAATTAGGTATGCTATGTCTGATGTTGTTTGAGCATTTTTTCCCACCTACTTTGCTTTTTTGGGGGTTTTAACACCTTAGAGGCACACCTAAGCGCCCCTACCATAGGCGTGCCTTCGGAAATATCAAAATATGCGCCCAGGCCTGCCCCAAATTCAAAACACGCGCCCACCACATGACCTGCAATGTAAGTCCATTTGATCTTCTTTCAGGATCTGATCAATCACCTTCAGAGAGGACAAGTCATATGTCGGAATGAGAGAAAGGATGATTAAAGTAAAAGACTGACCTCACCGGCATTTTACAGCCTTTTCCAGCATTGGAGCTTGATGTTCCAACAAATACCATATTCAGGAATTGGCTGTGGAAGTTTTTCCTTTAAAAGTGGTTGGATGACGGCATCAAACAGGTTGCACATCACTGTGGATCCACCTATTTTATGCCCTATGACATCATGCTACCAAAAGGATTGTCAGTGAAAAGAAGTCAAAAGTTTAAAGAAAAGGAAGTGAGTTGAAAAATTGACCTATGTCATGAGACTGTTGACCGCATTTGCTACATTGTGGTTGCTTGCCAAAGGTTCAGTGGGAAGGGGATGTGGTTCATGAGTTCCAACAATCACATTGTACCAGCCTGTGCTTTCAGGAGCAGGTTAAAGGTCCACATCATTAACTTTGTCAGGATCTATTTTGTCAGTCAGATTGTTTCCACCTTGAAGAGGTCTTCCATCTATCTCATCGTCTTTGGGCCCCATTCACAAAGTGGTGGCTGGAATTGGAAAGTTGCCAAGCATAGTAGATTTGACAAGGGGAGGTGGCGGAGCTTGTATACCAAGTGCTTGAAGGCCAAAAATGACAGCAAGTGCCAGCTTATGGCAGACACAGCGGACCCGGTGATTCTTGTGATTCCATTTAAGTAAATCATTATTATCCGTGCAGTGTGTTCCTATTTGTATATTCATGGCTTCTGCAAGGGTGCTATTGTTACTTCCTGAATCAAGCGTCTGGGCTAGCATGTAGATGAACAAAGGAATGCAAAAATTATAGAATGAGTTTGAAAGACATATTTAGAGATATAAATAAAATGGCTTATCTTTGTATGAAGGCCATGTTTCATCAAGAGGTTAATCAAAGGATCTGTAAGCCATTCAACTTTGTGATGCCAGGCAATTAACTTCAATGCAAAGTGCCCTGTGACATAACACCAGTCCTTGGTGACAAAAGTCACACTGACACCTAATAAGCCATAGCAATTTCCTGGGGTAGTCCATGCGTTGTGGATGAGACCAAATGAGTATTAAGGGACTGGATCATGAAGTCAGTTAGTTTTTGGTGAAATGTATGAAGAAAATAGGCCAATAGATCAGAAATAAATTGACCACTTACCTTCAGTTTGCCAATCACAGACGCTTGCAGGTCCAAATACGCCTTTTGCGCAAATTTGGCCACCCGCGTCCTGGCAAAAAATTGGGTGTTGGGGTTGGTGTATCAAAATCCTGCCTGTAGATACGGGTCTTCTATCTGTCTCCATGGTTGAGCCATACCGATTACCCACATACCCAGCAAGTGATTGAGTGTTTGGTTGTCAAACTTGGGTACAGTTTGAGCAAAAGCTAATATCAAATTTTGTCCATCAGTAGCATTTTCTTGTTCAGATTGTTGTTCATAGACTGTCAAAAGAAGTTTACATCTGTTTGCGATGGCTTTGGACCTCTTTTGGAATCCAGGCTTTTCTGATTTGCCATCTGGCCTCAAACCATCTCTATGGGCAAGAAGATTGGTGCTGGATGAAGGAGAATGGGCAACCTTGGTGCCACACCATTTGCACGGATAAGTGGTTCCTGCTTGGTCGTTCTTCTGTGTCACCAGATCTGATGTTAGAACAGGGAATCATAGATAGTGTAGCAAAAAAAATGTACATTGACAATTGGAACCATCTCATTGTAATAATTGTGGATGGAATAAAACTGAGCTTCAACCTTGTGTTTCTTTGCAGAGACTTTGTTGTTTTCCTCTTTGGAATCCTGTATGACATTGACCTCAAGATTTATACCAACCTCACTGCTGAAATTGTTGTCAGTTGTTTGGGTGAGCTGATCAGGAGGGTTTGATTGTTTCTTGTGAGCTGATGATTATTTGTGTGGGTTTCGGGGCTTGTGGCAAGGCCGTTCTGAGCTGGAGTGATTTGAAGCAGCATCTTCAAAAATTAATACATCCTTGCACTTGCGCTTGTTTGATACTGGTATGACCAATGAGTTGGAGTCATAATCAGCTTGTCAACAATGGATGGAACACCGGGAGTCAGAAGGTGGATCAATCATATGGGATTGTTTCCTGACTGGGGAGGGTCAATTACTACAACACACTTGTGGATGTGATTTGGCTAGAGCAGAGGAGGAGGAGGAGGACAAGTTTTAGAGTAGAAGACAGCTATAACGTTATGGGTTAGAAATCAAAAGATATAGTAATGATATTGTGAATGAGAAACGGGAAGAAAGGAAGGTGCTTGGAAATAATTATTAATTTGGTTATGTGGTGGATCATTGAAATTGAAATGAGAAAATTGTTGACAAGGGAGGAAGTGAGTGGCCATACCTTCTTGATATGAAGTAACCCGTAAGATAGCCCAGAGTAGTTCCATGACCCAGGAAGAATGTTTCCATTGTTGCATGTCTTTAGTAATATATGAACATGCACGTCAGTGAGGCATGGTGTCAAGGGGAGCGGAGATTAGATCAAAATAGGTGGAATGGATGCTAAAAAGAATCATGACTTACCAATATGGCAATATTGTGATGTGAAGTTCTGAATGCTTTGGCGTTTGATATTGAGATGATCAGACATACATGAGGCACTGTTGACTACTATTCTGGTATTGTACCTATGTTTTTGGTACTGCCAGGGCCAGCACAGTACCTTAACTTTGGTGAAGGTACTATACCAAGTACAGTACCTACACTGAGATCAAAAAATATTTGCCCTCCAGTACAAAAGTTTCCAGAAAAGATATGTACAACACCTTTAACTCTTCCAGCCCCAACTAATGTGTCGTATCTTTTCTGGAAGCACTTGTAAAGTAGTGCCCACACAGGTACAATTCTGGCAGGTACAGTACCGGGAAAAACAGGTAATTTACTGTACTTTACCGGTACTGGTACATACAGTAGCTGTGGCTGCATTTTTGTGTCTTCTTTTAAGCTAAAATTTGAGGGCACATAGAACTCTCACTCAGGAGCTGCCTTGCCATTTTAAATTTTGGCCTATTCTTTGGTTTGGCAACATATTAGTGGTGCAGGCGGTCCATTTCACTGCTTTGACACCACGGGAATTATTATGTTTGAGACCTGATTGAGCAAAGTTGTGGTGTCCAAGTATGCAATAAGTCTTGCTTTTTGGATTGAAACCTAGTAAAGGCAAGGGGGGTACCATGGATTTTAATATGTTTCAATCCAATTTTGAGACTTATCGTGAACTCTGTCACCACATTAAGTTTTGCATATGATTGAACCTAATAGATGCCGTGGTGTGACTTTTGTGCTGCAAGTTGCAGATTGTTTGTACTGTAACAGGGGGCTGAAGCTACTGCATCAAAAAAACTTTCTTTTGGTCTTCATTCCCCCGTTAGGCAAATTTAGTCCTATCTAGTCCTCAAAATTTCAAAAGCCACCAACAATAATTGTCCATTCCCTTTACTTTTGTGGGAGGCTTCCCCTTTGGGAAGAAAGGAGAATTTACTGCCAGACTGGCACACAACATTGCATTTAAATTGCATACAGGTTAATTATCCTAATCATAAGTATACATGCTCATGTCTCCTCATGTACACACAATAGGGGTGTCAAGTTTGTTTCTTTACAACAACAAAAACTATGAAACGGCTAAGTTTCTATGTTTTAATGTTGAAAAAACTTAGCCGTGATAAAGAAAAGAGTTGTAAAAGGTGACCAATGCTTTTTTACTCTTTTGCCTTGATCATCAACCCAGTCATTGGAAAAGAGCTGGGAAGAGGATGCAAGGTTGTCCTTGCACCCACTATCAATCCCAACTGGTTCCAAGAGTGAACCAGTCAAGGTGGGCTCTATGATTGCATGTTGCAAACTTGGTTGTTTACGTCTTACGCAAACGGGATATATAAAACTTCTCCCGTTTGCGTAAAATTTGCTTAAATTTTTGCTACAGCGGGAGAAGTTTTTTACGGTAAAAACCGTAAAAAGACTCAAACTTTACACCCCCTAATGCATCATTGTGTGTGGGGGGTAAAGAATGTAGCCTCTTACCCCTATTTTCAAGGACAGAGCCAGTGCACAAGTACCAGGACCACCTGTATGATTTTCCATCATCACCTTTATCGTAGGATTCTCCATTGCACATTTTGCACAGATCAAATCATCCCAAGTTTTGGGATACAGAAATCTACCTAGACAACTACACCACGAACCCAACAAAAGTTGAGGAACGGGTTTCAAGAGGTTTCAAAAAAACCTGGCCCTAGCTTGACCAATACCCGGCGCACACCGCGGCTGGACCCGGGTTTCAAGTGGTTTTCAAAGTACAGGTGATCAACCACTGCGAAAGCGGTTGATCACCTGTACTTTAATCATGCCTCGAAAATACGTGGAGACGAGACCTTGTTCTCCCCTCATTTAATCATCAGCGGATGCATTGCAGGTCTTAATCTGCTTAACCACGGGAGAGCCCATCTTTTACCCTCAAAGACCAGAGGAAGAAAATTCATCATTCCCTTTCCGAAGGACGAATTTATTTGCTTTCACATCTTTCAACCTGAGCGGCCACAGATGTCTGGACGTCAATTGATTGCCGAATGTAACTCTTCTCAATGACAACCAACATCACGGCTTAATCTGACAAAGTTTGACCCTCCCAGGTTTCACAGAGACTCTTCGCGGGCCAGGAGACATTGTCTTCACTTGTTTGGCGTGTCCTGGAGGCAGATCTCTCCAAGAGGAATCGATTCCCAGGCATTGTAAAACCGAAAAACATCTCAAATGTCTCGACAGGTGGAAGGCTGAACGTATGAATGCCACCACAACTGTGACCTTCATTGAAGATGATGTAATCGATGGTTCACATCCTGCAAGTGACATGGATGGACATCTTGATGATGACATCAACATGAACTCACCAAATGCTGCCTCACCGGAGCCTGATGTGGTCGAGTTTGATGATCAGAACGCGAA
>NW_006768892.1:0-19088 GCF_000204055.1 Melampsora larici-populina 98AG31
CTAAAATCAAAATCAGAACAGGAGTTGAGGTTTGGAGTGTTAGTCCTTTCATTTTTATCGCATCAAAGGTGAATATTGTTAGTAGAAGGAAAAGCCTTTAAAAGAAAGACTTACTTTTTTTGTAAGGGTTGCTGAGGAGCCTTATCGGTGATTTTGAAACCCTTATAATTGGAATTTTGAAATTTGGATTTATTTTTAGGCCGTGGATATTTGCAGCCCACACAAAATCCATGTAGGCGCTGCCAAAACAGCGCCTACATGGCTTTTTCCCACGAAAAAGCACCTACATACAGCCTGTAGGCGCTTTTTCCCTTTTCGAATGACGCCTACAGGCTGGAAAACCGATGTAGGCGACATTTGTATACGCCTACACTCTAAAAATGAAATGTAGGCGTCAATTTGAAGCGCCTACATATGTGGGCGCACGGAAATTATGCCTACATTTTATTTTTTTGACTGTAAGCGTAATTTGGGTGCACCTACATATGTAGGCGCTTGAATTTTACGCCTACATTTCTTTTTTTGCATGTAGGCGCAATTTCTGAGCGCCTACACTTAAGATTTGACATGTAGGCCGGTGAATATCACGCCTACATGGATTTTCCTGCATGTATGTGGCAGGTACCCAAAGGCACGACGGTACCTGCGTAGTTCCATAAACGAGGGAACAGGAGCACAGAGCTCAGACATACTCGGTACTGGCGGATCACAGTACCAAGGCAAGACAAAAAGAGTCTTCCCCAACGGAAGCAAAAGTTGGTAAGACAATTGTAATATCTTACAACTTTTTCCTCCATTCCTCAACAATAGCTGAGCTCAACAGAAAGCATCAGCAAGGTAATAAGAGGCTTCACATTTCTAGAAAATTTTTCTTTTCCTCCCTCCCACCCCTGCACCCTGCCGCGCAGAGAGCCTACCCCATCGGAACACCACCGGTCCCCGGGCCCCCCTCCAAACACGTGGTAAGACTCAGATGCATATGAGTCTTATGACTTAAGAAGTCTTCTGATTAGGTAGCTCATGTTTAGAATAACTTAGACAGTAGATGACAACATTTAGAAATACAATAAAATAAAATAAGAGTGTGGTTACAAATACTTGACCCCACAAATAGAAATGTGAGCCTCCAAGATATGGAAGGTGTGGGAAAAAAGCGCCCACATTCCTAATACAGCAATGTAGGCATCATTTCTGAGCGCCTACAGCTATTCAGACGCGTGGGAACGCGCCTACACGTGTGTGTACGTGGAAGTTTGGTCAAACTTCACGTACGTACACTTCAAGATGGAGGAAATAGAGAAATTGAAGGAATTAAAAGAAGGAGTTACCACCAGAAGTTCTAAAAGACGGTTGTTATTGATTAATTTGTATTTCTTTTTTTGTGTGTATTTCTTTTTTTGCGTAATAATTTCAGAATGCGTTTTTTTGGTCAAATTTGATTGATATATATGAGGAAGTTATTTACAAACCTTCTATTTCTGAATTATAATAATCTGATACCCTTCATGTTGAGATGAGAAGATTGTATTAACCTTCCAATACAATCACATAACATGATTTTTCCGTCCTCCGGTGCACTCATTTCGAGTCCAAACTGCTTTTTCCGTCCTCCGGTCCTCTCATTATCAGTCCAATCTGCGTTTTTGACATCAAAATGGGGCTTCATTACCCGGCTGACAGCTTATGAAGCCGTATTTGTAGCGCCTACATTTGCAAGACTGGATGTGGGCGCTGATTTGGGCTGAAAAAATTGTAGGCCCTTTTTGGAAATTACGCCTACATGGTTACTAGGGCATGTAGGCGTAATTTCAAAGCGCCTACTTGGCGGGTGCTCATTTGGCAGCGCCTACATACAGAGAAGGGAATGTAGGCGCGTGAAAATAGCGATAGCGCCTACATACCCCAAATAAAATGTAGGCGCTTTTTTTGAACGCCTACATTTTTTTTTTAGAATGTAGGCGTACACAGATGACGCCTACATTGGTTTTTCAGCCTGTAGGTGTCATTCAAAAGAGAAAAAAGCGCCTACAGGCTGTATGTAGGCGCTTTTTGGTGGAAAACATCCATGTAGGCGTATTTTGGACAGCACCTACATGGATTTCATGTGGGCTGCAAATAGCAACGGCCTAATTTTATTACCGATTGAAGATATCAAACGTAAAGATGAATGAATCTCACAAGGGTTTCCAAAAGCAAGTCAATCGTTTACAAAAAGTACAGCATTAGAAGCCATCAAGTTAGGAGCTAAATTGGCGACGGGTACACAAGTGGTTTTGGAAAAGGCCAAAATGATTTTAGGAGCAAAAGTTTCAGAAGAGATTCATGTCAAAACTATTGATCAAGGAATCGTTTATCTTGAAGAGAATTATGGAAAGATTGAAGAACAAGTTGAGATGATTCAATCAGAACCGACCAGCAAACCACATGAGAGATTAGTCGATATGCAGATCAAAACTCAAGAGGTATTAATTGAGATATACTCACTGCTAATCTTTGAGTGTTGAGGTGTTTTTGAAGATGCATCAGCTCATTCAGCTGAATGGAGCACCTTGAGAGTTGAATCAATGGACATGTACTAAACCTCTTGAAGCCGCGATGAGAGATCATTTCCGGTCAACTAATAGAATTGACCATTTGACGTTATTCGCTTTAGTCCACTGAATGATGGATAATCATAGAGACCTTCATCTGAGCCTTTATTATTGAGAGCAAAGACTTGATAGTGATTAAATGCAGCAGAAGTGGGACAGAAGAAATCAACCGCTAGGATTCAATGACTATGTTCTTGAGTAGGGATCAAAGAGCTAAAGCTTGTTGTGTCCGTGTTGATTGATACAAGGATATCTATCTATGCATACAAATGAATTGGAGTTAGTTCAAATGTGATTGCAGGAAGTTCAGGGGAAGGTGAAATCAAAGCTCACTGCAATCGAGTCGAAGTAAACCTGAACAACCAAAACACCACGCAAGCTTGATACAGCTTGGTTTTCATATGCAGCTCCACCCATATTGGCTCTCATCAATTTTGCACCGGCACCTGGCCCAAGGGGCATAACTCTAGAGTCTTTTGAAATGTAAATTGACGTTAGATTCTATCATGGATTAATATTGACACTGCAAAGATAATATATTTTTCCATGGTGAAAAATGATTGAAACCAGCAATTGAAATGGCATGCTCCATATTGGTCCAAAAAATCTGAAAAAATCAGGTAAGTAAAATTGTGTGAATTTCTTTCCGGTGGGAGATTTTGGCGGATACAGAAAAATTCTAGCACTCCGTCTGTTAATTTCCCAGATTTTTCGGCAAGATAGACAGAAATGCAGAACTTGCGCACTCATTTAAGCCTCCAAAATTAACAAGACCAAGCCAGAAAAAAAATCATAAGTGAAGGACAGCATTCCCTTTGTTGAACGTTTTTTTCGGGATCTTGCTGGCTCAGTATGTATACCACCACATGTGTATTGTTACAACTATATATGTTATGCTGACATATGTACAAGGCTCCAAAATCACCCAGAAAAAATTTTGCAACACAACAAAGGATGTGCCATTATGTGGAAAAAAATTCAGGATAATCCGTCCACATTTGATACATTGGTGACCCAAAATACATGTACAATTTATTTGGCAAACAGAGAACAACTTTTGGTGTTATACCTTGCATATATCCAAGACAAAGGCACCAAAAAATATGAAAAAATCACCAGACATCACAAAGGGCATTTTTGATCTGTTCTGATTTTTCCGGATTTTTTGAACTGCTGTGAGCTTCCAAAAACCAGAAAAAGTAGCAGGAATTGCTTGCTGAGTTACTTCTGAGTAAAACACTCTAAGCAAGTTAAAAAAAAGTTCAAGGACAAACAGCATTGTATCTCTCTGCAATCCGTTTTCCAAGAATTTTGGGCTAAAACTGGGCCCTAAATTTTGGAAACAATTTTTTTGTCAATCATTTTAAAATAAATGCAATGATTTTTCACCATGGAAAAATATATTATCTTTGCAGTGTGATAGAGAATGATAAGATTTGCTTACCAAAGATCATACCTTTACCAACAAAGGCTACCAATGGTTAAAAGGCACCTGAACCTAAACGTCCTTCGTAGTGGACTTCAAAGAACTTGTACGGTTTGTTTGATCCACAAGCAACTGAGATGAAAGATCACATACCTTTGGCCTGAGTCCTTTCTACAATAAATCTGAAGCATCATCAACATCTATCCTGTGAAAAGAAGACTTGTGTGCTTTTGATCAAAGATGGACTTGTACGCATACCTTGATATTGTAAATCACCAAATTTGTTGTCTTATTGATGAAATCATGTGGCAATGAAAGAGGAGACAGGAGACATATTCAGGAACCAAAAGCTGGTGAGGCAGAAGTTGAAGGTGGCAAGCTGATATTGGGATCAAAGGTGTTTGAAGAGGGTCAGAAGTGGTGTGGAGGAGGCTGAGGAGATTGGAGTATGTATACATATAGTTAAGCTTAATTTTTAAGGCTTAGGGGTTTAATCCAGTTTAGCCGAGAAACATGGTTGTGCCTTTAGTTTTATGATTAGAACTTGAGCCCAATGATCCCTTTTGGAATGATGGTGTTTTCACACATTCAAACAAACCGTCGGCAGTCGATCACAATACTCAGATGGGCATGCGCGCTTTAGCTCGAGTGCGGCAAGGACATGAAGAACTTCGCAGGGTGGGTTGGGAAGTTCAAAGAGCCATGCGTTGGGCGACAACGCTACATCAACAACTTTGGACCATGCTTGAGTCACTCAATGGTCATGATGTCGACGTCATGGAAGTTATTGAACCTTTTCTCCAACACGATATTCTTTCCAGGTGTTCCTTATGTGCCAAGGTGGTTATTGTCTGAGGTATGCTTCACACTGAGTTGATCAGGATTATCACGTTGCAAGTCAGATGGGATTGGAAAGTTATGGAGGTCCTCATGAAGACGGCACATCAGGTTATAGGCAATGAGGATCTGATGGTGAAATGGAAGGCGCAAATTTTCAAGATGAACCAGCTGGAGGTAAATGGTTTTGCCTCAAGGATATTGGGCAACTATCAGCATCTCATGCCTCAGATCATGGAAAAAAACTTGCTTGAAAGACTCGACCAATTGGGTGTTGATGATCTCCCACCAGCCATGGAAGAGGAATACGCGCTGTCTGATATCAATGAAGAAGATTGGAAAGATATTATCGATGAAGGTATGATCCAAAATTTGATGAATGTTGAAGGCCGGAATGAAGATGATGGATGAGTGTTGTTCAATGATTTTTTGTAATTACATATGTTGTTAAACGTTTACTTCTATGATTGTTTTTGTATGAATGTTTTCTTATATTTATCACATGAAATATAATTTATGTTATTCTTTTCTTTGCTAAATCCTATCTTGGACTATGTTTGGTAAAACAAACCTTTGCCTAAAAAAATCATACATGATGATTTTTTTACTTCCTGAATGTTTGCCAAAGGCCTTCTGACTACATAGAAGGCCTTCACACTTACTGATATACTGAGGCAAAGTTTTTTTGTTTGGTAGATAGGAGGATTCAAAATGACTAATTTTGAAATTAGATCGAGAAATGAAGGCAAAGGTGTCACTTTATTACGAAATTGGGTTAGTAAAGTCCCCTCGAAATCTAAAAGTGTCACTGGGGGGGCCTAAACAAGTCTTTTTCATTATCTTCGCAGTGTTTAGTTAACTTTTACACTGGAGTGGGAGTCAAAATCGAGGTTTTCAAACTTTGAGTGGTCAAATGGACGTGAAGATGTGGAAATTTCAAAAAAGTTCATTAGTAAACTCAACGCTAAATCCATAAGTGTCAGTGTGGGCGAGCCCAATCAGTGTATTTGCATGATCTTCAATTGGTTTTGATCATTTTTGGGTTGAAAATGGTCTCAGATTTTACCAAGTTCATGTTTGTGATGTATGCAACACACACTTTTCCGTGTTGTCAGAGTGTCTTTGGGACACAAAATGCCTCCAAAGTCAATGAAGGACATGCAAATATGCTGTTCTCGCCCCCCCATGACACTTTTTGATTTCAAGAACAGTTTATTAATGGGTTAAGAGATTTTTACACTCAACAATTTGCACTCAATATTGAGTGTAAATTGGGTTGTGTGTAAAAATGCATCTGTAGGGGGGTGAAATGCAATTTTACACTCCATCCGGCCAATTTTTTGAAGTGTAAAAAAACATGTGTAAAATATGGAGTGTAAAATTGTATAAAATCGGGGGAAACTTACAATTTTGCCCCCCAACTTTTACATACAAGATTGAGGGCAAAAAAAACGAGTGCAAAATTATATTTTGATAGGCAAATCTCCACTTTGGCACTCTTTGCATTTACACTCAATATGGAGTGTAAATGTGAAGAGTGCAAAATTTCAAATGGCTACCCCTCAGGTGCAATTTTGCACCTCACTTGACGAGTGCAAACAACTCAAGACTTAGGAAAAAAAATTCTCAAGTCCCTCAGATGTCCTTGTTCATGTATTCTCACGTTAACCCGTCTGGCACAAGGAATTCCACCACTTAATTGGCCAATTTGTATTTCTTTGGGCCACCATACATACAGTCTCAACACACAAACAACAACAAGATGGAAAAATGAACTTGACGGCTCCCGGGCTTACCTTTGCAATCATAGGCATCCTTTCGTAAAAAAAATATCAATAAAAATACGCAAGTCTTTTTATGCACAAGTACAAGATTTAGAAATTATCAAGACGTGTATCAGCACAACATGTTCAGCTATTTATTTTGCCGCCCCTTTGGCTTAGGCTTAGCCTTATCATTATCTGTTGGACTGGATCCAAACAACAAAGCAAAAATCTTAGTATAGGATAAAGAGAAATCTAACACGAAAAATCTTATAATAAGATTTTGTTGAAAAGACACAGTCAGATGAGGAAAAAGAGAAATCATCCAACTGAGGCTTTGGGATCAGGTTATAAAGAAAATATGAAAAGAGAAATTTACAAATTAGTGACATCATATACTTAATGACATATTATTCCGCATTGAGACGTATGATGTAACATAGTGGATTTTGTGAAAGAAAAATGAAAAACAAAACATTGTTATGAAGAATACATTAAAGGTGAATTAAGACTTTTGAGGCACGAGATTAATCCAACACCCCCCCCATGCTGAAAAAGTCTAAGATGAAGCTCCCTTAGATACATCCTTAACTCTTAATTGATCACGTAAATTTATGAAAGTGGGCTTGGAAAGGGCTTTAGTTAAAAAATCAGCTAGTTGAAAGGATGTATTAACTTGTTTTAGAACCACATTTTTATCTTTAATAAGTTGACGAATGAAATGGTAACAAAGATCTACATGTTTGCTTCGAGAATGATGGATAGGATTGTTTGCTAAAGCCGCCGAACCGGTGTTGTCATAATGTATGACTGTTGGTGAGTTGTCAATGAACCGTATTTCTTGAAGTAACTGTCTCAGCCACATGGCCTCTCTCCCTGCATCACTAAGGGCCATATACTCTGCTTCTGTACTAGACAAAGCGGTGGTCTTTTGTTTTCTTGATTTCCATGAAATGAGTCCGTTTCCTAGCCTAAAAAGATAACCAGAAGTTGAAGAGCAATCATATAAATTTTCTGCCCAGTCTGAATCCGTGAAGCCTTGCAAAACATTATCATAACCACCTAACGTCAATCCTAAATACCGAGTATGATAAGAATAAGCTAAAACCCTTAAAGCAGCATTCCAATGATCCTCATTGTTCTTCAAAAACTGAGACAGACGATTTACAGCGAAGGAAATGCCGGGACGAGTACATTGAGCTAGCCATAACAAAGCACCAATGATGGATCCGTATCTTGAGTTTGATGTAGAATTGTTGATGGCTGGAATCAAAGATCCGAAATTTGGTACATAAGGTGTAGGAACGTGAGTTGGCCCGGTTGTAAAAAATTGCTGAGTAATCTTTTCAACGTAGGCAGTTTGTTGAAGAGTGAAATAACGAAGATCCTTAGATCTTTTGATAGAAATTGATAGATGATGTTCTAAGTTGGTCTCAGCAGATATAGGAAATTTTGAATGAAGAGATGAAGAAATTGAAGACAGAAATTGATCATCACCAGTGACCAATATGTCATCAATATGAATGGTGATTAGTCCTACAAGGGTATTATTGACAAGTTTAAAGAATAAAGTTGGATCGTGAGACAATTGTTTTAAACCCATCTCAATTAATGATGCTGTAAACTTGCAATTCCAATTTCTTGCCGATTGATGTAAGCCATATAAAGGAAGAATAGGGTGACAAACATGATTGGGAAAATCTTCGTCTTTGAAACCTTCAGGTTGTTCCATAAACACATCCTTTTCCAAACAATTTCCATGTAAAAATGCTGCTGTAATATCAAAACCTTTAACTTTCCATCCTTTAACACCTGCTACAGTTAAAGCGACTCTGTTTGATTCTTGTCTAGAGGCAGGCGAAAACACATCATTAAAATCAACTCCTGGGATTTGTCCACTACCTAACACTACCAATCTGCCTTTGTATTTATTGATTTGGCCATTAGGTAAAAGTTTTCGTTTGAAAACCCACATAGATTGTAGAACTTTGCTATTTAAAGGTCTTGGTACCAGCTTCCAAGTACCTAACTTCTGCAGAGTACTAATTTCAGTCTTAGAAGCCGTTTCCCATTGAAGTGCTTCTTCACTGTTGACAGCTTTTCCATAAGACTCTGGTTCTGGAGAAGAAGTATCAAGTACAAAAGCTGATGGCTTGAAACAATCAGGAGCCTTGGAAACACGTGAACTACGTCTTGGTAAAATTGGTTGTGGAACATGTTTCACAGGAAGATCGCGAGGAGGATCTGGGGTTTGATCTATAGGACTATTTGGAGGAGATTGTTGAATAGGAACAAGATCAACTGGACTTGAAGGTTCTACTGGTGATTTATTTGACGAGGAAGAAGGAGAAGGTACAATATCAATTGATGAAATAGGTTTAGATAATTTTGATCGTGTTACCATATGATACGGTAATACTGGTTCTTCAAGTGCAACTGAGTCGGTCCAAGGAAGAGAAAGAGTATCCCCTGTCTTCTTGGCTGGTGAAACGATAAAAGGAAATTTTTTAAAGAAACATTTGAAAGAAGAAGTCTTGACTAACATATGACGACTTCTACACCACGAACCCCCCCAAACGGGGTTTTCCCTGGTGACACTGCGCAGTGAAAAAACCGCAAACATTTGCAGGCATGATTCGTGAAAATCTCGGGGTCGTACAACCGGAGTTAACACTGCGCTATTTACACCAGTGGGAACTTCACCATAAACCGGTGAAAACCCAGTGAGGTCCCTCTCTTTAGTGGCACATAATGTGCCGCATAGCAGACAGCGTTTTTTGAAACTCTGTTCTAGGTTCACATCAACAGTGGCACAATTCAATGAACACATCCTAATAAGCGCTTAGCACTTTTATTATCAAAATACAAAATAAACAATAACAAAACAAATACATAAAAATGTATATATAAAATAACAAAACCAATACAATGATATAGACAAAAATATCAACTTGAGCCTTCAAGGCAGGACTTACAAACTCACAATTGATCAAAAAAATGATCAAGAAAGTAGTCTATAAGATAAGACAAAGAAAACCATCTACATCAATCACCTCAGTACTTACTCTTCATCTTCTTCTTCTTCTACCTCTTCTTCATCTTCTTCATCTTCTTCATCATCTACCTCTTCTTCCTCATCTACCTCTTCTTCCTCATCTTCTTCCTCATCTTCTACCTCTTCTTCCTCATCTTCTTCCTCATCTTGTCCATTCACCACCTCTGCTCCTAATTCCTCTGCCTCGTATAGTTCTTCATCAGGTCCTGCTGCCTCGTCTCCAAAGGAATCATCGAGGCCTGCTATAGTATCTTGAATCTCTTGCTCTGTAGGTAATGTAAACTTGGTCATTGCTTTCAATTCTTCGAATGTCCTCTTTCCGTTCATAAATAGGTCAGTTTGTAAGACCAGCACATAGAATCTGATTACAAGATTAAGTCAGTTGCGATTAATGCAAGGAATATGGAAACAAAGAGAAACGAGCCTACGCATAACGATACCTTGAGGATTCACTGCGCAAGTGCTCCAGAGTCTGGTCCACCACGTTCCACAAAGTCTTGGTCTTGTATGTCGGACGGTTTAAGCCCCAATGTATGAATTGTATCCTCTGGATGTCATTGAATGCAGCCAGTCAGTGAGATTGATTGTACAACGAGATGAACAAAGGAAACTACATACTATCCATGCATGGCGACCAACTTGAAGATGCCCAATGTCGGACATGATCTTTTTTGGAGAGATTACACTGCCTCCAACATAACCATGCTCTTTTTGGTAGAGCTAATTCAAACTTGGTTAGAATGAAAAAAGCAAAAGAGTGAGTTCAAAGGAGACTCACCTTAACCATAATCTCATAGATGCTCGGTACAGTGCCATCACCTGTAACAACAGATCAATCCGGAAGCCGAACATTGGTCAGGAGCTGCAATTTTGATTGAAGTGTTCAGCCCGTTAAAAGACAATAGTCAGCCCATTGAAAGATGAAAGACAAAGTATATTAATATAAAATATATTACCGTGCCTGTATGGTCTTTTCAGACCTCCTTCAACACTGTCTTGATGACCTGGTGGAAAAGACTCGACGCTGCTGGGTTCGGATCCTTTCCATAGCGAGGTGGCAACATCTTTTTCTTCCACGCGGTGCGAGTTTACATTATCTCGGTCTGAATAAACCATTGCATCATTGTTCATATTTTAATCTCATGATAAAAGATTACAAGACTCACCATGACTCTTGCGTACAGAGAGTGAGGGAGGAGCTCTTTGGTGCCTGTTTTGTTGTTGGTTGCTGTGTACGCCTGAATATCGCCTTTGAGAATGCACTTTGTGGCCCAGACGCGCAAACATTTCTGAACACAGGAACAAGGGAGAATTACGTGATGATTTTCACGATGCAGAGTTGAATATTGAAACTACTTACTTTGAGCTCTTTGCTTTCTTTCCAACCAATAGCCCCAGATGAAATTTTGGCGAGCTCTGATTGGATTTCTGACAATTGACTCCTCATCTCCAAACGGGACACTTCGTTCTCTTGACGTTCAACCAGAACGTTTGCCATCATGGTCATGAACTGCTCCTCAGTAGATCCAACCTACAGCAGAAATTGATAGTCAGATTGATAATGGAAGAGAGTGATGAAAAGGATAATTATAGAGATGACACTGACATTGCAGAGTGTGCGACCAATGAAACGGTGCTCTGTGTCAAGGCCAACACGGGTGGCAACTCGATTGTAAGTACCCACTTTGGCGCGATTCATGTGTGTCGCTTGGCTCTCGGCAGTGATTTCGTTGGCATGGGTCCGAATGGCTTGGATAGCGAGGTCCGCGGCTGTCTGGCCTCCTGGTTCACTTTCAGAATCCCCGCCACCGTTATTACCTTCGTCTATTTTCAAAAATTAGGATCAGGATGGTGAAGGTAACATAAGACGGATGGAATGACTCACCTTCAACAATTCCACCACTGTTTTTATTACCTTGTTCTTCTTTGATAGGTCATTGTTGAAACAACTGGCTGAGTATATGAAACAAAAAAGAAGAAAATGAAGCAATCAGATAATGTGAAACGTACCAAAATTGTGGTCAGAGTGATTGAACAGAGTCAAGTCATCTTGTCTGAATAGTTCAGTCTCGCTGGAAGGTAAAGAACTATCTATGCGAGTCGGAAGAATTGATTTGGTGGATTTTGGTTTTGGAGTTGGAAGAGCCGGAAGGTATGCTTTTGACTTCGAAGCTTGAGCTGGAAGAGCCGGAAGGTTTGCTTTCGACTTTGAAGCTTGAGCTGGAAGAGCAGGAGTTTTTGATTTTGACTTTGAAGCTTGAGCTGGAAGAGCAGGAGTTTTTGATTTTGGAGCTGGGGCAGAACGTTCGTGTAAACTGCGTCGCTGGGCAGCTGCACCTTTGATCGAGATTTGTGATTGAGTTGAAGGCCTTGAATAAGGCTGATACCGTGCTTGTTGTGACATTGTTGGGTTGGGCGTAAAGGGTTGGAAGATCGATGAAGAGTGAAGAAGACGGTTGAGATGTGGAGTTCCAAGTGATAAATGTTTCAGTCTTCAATCGGACCTGTGAAAGTTTTGTGACAAGTTGTCTGAGGCCTGTGACAGGTTATCAACTTTGAACTCAGATTTCTTGGTCTTGAGAGTCGATACTCAGAATGATTCACAGCAGCAAAGGCAAAGGAAGTTGATGCAAAGCTTCATTTGTAAGTATTGGAAAGCTTCGCATTTTGCGAAATGCGAAGCTTCATTTGTAAGTATTGGAAAGCTCCGCATTTCGCGAAATGCAAAGCTTCATTTAGGAATGGGAAGCTCCGCATCTCCGATTGAGTAATTTTAACCTCTCAATCATCTTGTATATAATCTCTAACTTAAACATCAAAGTATGCATTCAAATTTAAATGTACAATGTTTTACAGAGGGCAGAAATGAAATTTAAACAGAGAATTGATCATTGGAGAAAGAAACGTGTGGATGAATAATAAATTACTATTATTTGTTGATACATTGATTTATGTTTCAGAGTCCGATGACCCCTCATCCAGCAATCAATCTTGTGTTGAAAGAGTTTGATCTGCTGCACGGCCTTTGCCTTTTCTCTTTTTGCTTGATGGGCTTTCTTCTTGTTGTGCCAAGAATCTCCTTAAGGTTCTGAGACTGTTTATCCTTCTTGGCTTGTTTTTCTTTCAAAGACGCTTCCCAGTGCTGAATTCCTTCCGCAACTGCTAGTTTCCAATCAGCCGGACGGACTGGCAGGAAAGTAAGATGAGCCCATTCACGATGCAACTCTGCCAAATAAAATAAAGCAGAGTTGAGTACAAAGAACCTTGTGTCTTTATGAACCACCATAGGTTCTCGGCTGTTTGAGATACGTCTCTCAATCAATACTTGATGGGTTTTTTCGACTGTACATCCACTTTTGTGGCAGTTTTGTTGGATGTTAAGGACACCCTCAATGTCCTTTGAGAAAACAATGTCAGTAAAAAAACCACGCTGCCTAATGCGATGGAAAAAGGTGTACTCACTGCAGGGCTGACCCACACACACTGAGTGGTTGATTCGATTTTGCGCATGCCATAGAACACACTCGCGTCGGCTAATTTACACTTGGATAATTCAAATCTGCACTGTTGAGGACCTGAACCACTCAAACCCCACACTTTCCTGATCCTGCCTATGAATTTTTCGGTGCGAAGAGTTACCTGGAAAAAATAACAATCAATCAGTAATTGATGATACGAAGTTCAGTACAGTACAACATACCAATAAAAAGTTGCCATCCTTCACAGTTTGTTCATCTTGGAAAGTGAAACTTTCTCATGACTTCCACGACTTGGAAGTGTAAGCGTCCCTAATTGATTTTGGAATGTGGCTTTCGGGTCTGGGTGGCTGTGTATTACAGATTTCTAACATAGAAACAAAAAATGTCAGAGGGTTTTGAGAAATGATAAACCAATTTGACTCACTTCCTCTCTGTGCCTCGCCTGGTTTATTCCATTGGGAATTGTAGCCCAATGCCTTCTGGAACAAGCGATTGTTTTTGAATATATCGGATACATTTGAGCTTGCTTGTATGTATGTCTTCTGCTTGGCATCATAGTTGAGCAAAGAAGCTGAAATAGATCTTATAAGCCGGTGGTTATTCATCGAATTTGCAATATCTTTACCGGGGCTCAAGTGATTTGAATGAATCGAAGAGTTTCGCGTGTTGCCATTGTAACTTTCAAAGCTTTCGGTGGCAAAGAGACATGCCGGTCCAAATCTTTCAATTGCGTTGCAGAGGTGGGTGAGCATATGAAATTTTGGTTTATTGAACCATTGGGCTGAAAGTCGTACAATTGCTCGAAGGAATCTTTGCACGTGAAGGCTAACTTGAATTATGTACTGGTCCATGTCAGTGATTTCGGTCTGAAATAGGTAAGGAGAAAGGTAAGACAGAGCCTTCCAAGCGGCCCGTTCCTGATCCGGTATGGCACATTCAAAGAAAATGAATGGTGCTGATTGAAGAACCGTACGAAAATCCTTTCCAGTTAAGCTGAGAAAGTGATTGATCATTGTTTTAGGTTGAATCGCTGGAATCTTCAAGCCTGTCATCTTGAATGATCTCCACCGACCCCATATTCCTTCTTTTTCAATTGCCGACGAGCTTTGCATTTGGTGTCTGAGGAGATATTTTGCTATTCCCAATAGCATAACATGAAGAACTTCGACAGGAGTGTCTTGATGGCCGTCAAAACCTGCTCCATACCAACACAACAAAGTCAGTGCCATTTTTAAAAAAGTGAAGTTGAGTAGAAAATCAAAGATGATTGCCTTCACTCACCTTTTAACCGCAGAAAAGGATTGTAAAGGCGTTGTCCAAACTGATCATTGATCTCACGGCACAGCTGGGCAACATCGTCTTTTGAAAGTAACAGATTTCGATGGAAATCTTGGACCTTCTTGACAAATGGCGTGCTGAGAGTGTCTTTCACACCTACTTCGGCCGATCGAGTGTCAAATGACCCAATTGTTCCTGGGAGTTGCGCCAATTCCCAGAGCTATTTGGTAAGACGTTTGGTTTCTGACCAGATTCGCGGAGGTAGAGACATCTGAAAAAGATGGAGTGATCAAGTTATATCTTCCAAATATCTCTTCTCAACGTCTACAAATTAAGATTCTTACTTTGTTTCCATTTTCATCAACTCCAATAAAATTGTTAATATATTGTTTTGATCTTTTTTCCAACACGCTATTGACTTTCAGATGACAAATCCGACATGGAGTGAGTGACACTGTGGGGTTCATTGTATTGCTGACCTCGGTGTGCATTGGAGAGTCACCTAGATGGCATAGCACTGAGGTCATGACTAGAACTTTTGAGTTTGTCCGATGATTGTAGGCCATGAAGCCATCTGTACTCAATTCACTGACAATATCAAACATAAAGCACAGTCAGATTTTTGTTCAAGGAAGGGGAAATTAAAAAAGGCCGTTGCTATTTGCCGCCCACATGAAATCCATGTAGGCGCTGTCCAAAATACGCCTACATGGATGTTTTCCGCCAAAAAGCGCCTACATACAGCCTGTAGGTGCTTTTTTCTTTTTTAAATGACGCCTACAGGCTGAAAAACCAATGTAGGCGTCATTTGTGTACGCCTACATTCTGAAAATAGAATGTAGGCGTCATTTGTGTACGCCTACATTCTATTTTTAGAATGTAGGCGTACGAAAAAAGCGCCTACATTTCATTTGGGCTATGTAGGCGCTTTTTTTAAGCGCCTACATGGAAAAAACAATGTAGGCGCTCAAAAAAAGCGCCTACATCCCCAAAAAAAGGATGTAGGCGCTTTTTTTTAACGCCTACATTCCCTCCTCTGTATGTAGGCGCTGGCAAATGAGCACCTGCTAAGTAGGCGCTTTGAAATTACGCCTACATGCCCCAGGAACCATGTAGGCATAATTTCAAAGCGCCTACATAGTTTTTTTAGCCCAAATCAGCGCCTACATCCAGTCGTGCAAATGTAGGCGCTACAAATCCAGCTTCATAACCCCTCAGCAGGGTAATGAAGCCCCAGTTTGATGTCCAAAACGCAGTTTGGCCTCGAAATGAGTGCACCGGAGGACGGACAACGCATTTCGGACTCGAAATGAGAGAACCGGAGGACGGAAAAGACCAAAAACGCAGTTGTTTTATTGTATTTGAAGTTTAAGACAATCTTCTCATCTCAACATGAAGGGGATCAGATTATTATAATTCAGAAATAGAAGGTTTGTAAATGACTTCCTGAACTTCTGGTGGTAACTCCTTCTTTTGATTCCTTCAATTTCTCTATTTCCTCCATCTTTCTTTCCCATAAAGCAAAACATTGTTTGAGGAAACTGTCATTTGTCCACCCAGCAGCATTTCTTCCAGCCATTGAAAGCCAAATTTTATGCTGATCTTTCCATAGAGAAGGGTTTGGAAAAGGTGAAGGAGAATCAGAAGAAAAAGAAATAGAAACCCAATGACCATTTGCGACAAATCCAAGAGCTATAGGTTTATTAGTTGAATTCTTTTTGGAAGAAAATGGAAAGAAAGTCATACAGTGATGATGAGTGGTACTCATGATCACAACAGGCCTTGAAAAAGCATTTGCTGCAATTGGACCCATAGTGGTTGATTCAAACCAGTTATATTTGCTGACAGGTTCATCTGTATAAGTTTCAATTTTTTCTGATATGTCTTGAATGTATCTTTCAGTTGCCAGTTCTTGTTTTTCTTGAATTTGAGCCTTGGTCAGTGACTTTTTAGCTTTCGTAGAACCACTCTTCTGCCAATAAAACTTAAGATATTCTTTATGATGTATGTCTAGATCTTCAACCATCTTTTGTCTAATAGATTTCTGAGCACCTTTTTCGTGTTGACCAAGAGCATGAGCTATAGCGTGAAATCCACAATGTCCATCCCCAGGAGGATCATAAATAGAAGTAACATAAGGTCTAACAAGTTCTAATAATTGATTATGATACTCTTCAATCTTGTGAGGATCTTGATAATGATTTAAATGATAAAATTCTTGATCATTATCATAATCAGCTTTAATAATTTCTTCATTATAAGTTAAAGCTTTCATCATTTCTGCTTCTTCTTGTTCTGATTTTAAATCATTTGATTTAAAAACACGTAAATCATTTGAAAATTTTGAACTAGCTGAACTTTTTGAATCATCTACATCATCTGAATCTTCATCTGAAACATCATTAAGATTTGTTTGATCTATATCAGTTAAATCTTCTGAGTTTATTAAAATTATTGATTTTTTAACATCATCTGAATCATTTGAAACATCATCACCATCTTCTTCTTCTTCTGAATATCCATCATCTTCATCACTTGAGTATTTAACAGCACACTTTGATTTATCATGACCTAATTCTCCACAGTTACCACATTTCATTTTCCTCTTCCTTTCTTCTTTTTCAACGTGTTCAAACCTTGAAGGATCCCTCTTGAGTTTTTTATTTTTAGCGCCTTTAGGTCTTCCTTTATTTTTGGGTTTTTCTGATTAAGAAGGAGGTTGAACAGGAATTAAAACATATCTACCGCTGATTAACTTCTTCAAATCTGATTCAAATTTAGCTAAATAACTTTCATCTTGAAGTTTAATCTTTTCTAAATGTGATTCAATTTTAGCTCTGATTTCTTGAAGATCTCTAGGTGCATACTCAGTAAATAAATGCCACTGCTGATCAAACTCTTCAATAGGAATAGGTTGTTCTACAAGTCCTAAATACGTACTAATTTGATGAGCACATGGTATACCCCAAGTGGGGGTGAAATTCGAGTTGCAAGGTGGAAGTGAAAGTGAATCTGAATTTAAAGTTAATTTGAGTTGATCATTTGCTTTCTTAATAGCAAATTGAGAAATTTTACCGTGAAGATCATCAAAAATAGAATGAAATTTGTTGAGTTTTTTGGATTTTTGATGACGGATTGAGCCAATAATTTCATTATATTGAATGTCCAGTGCGTTTTGAAAATGCTTCACCGTTGAATATAAGTCATGTTTAGTACTTTCTAAATCTTTTTTGATGGTAGAATGAGTTCCTTCAGTTTTACTAGTTGTACCGGTTCCAAAATGTTTGAGTTTACTTGTAAAAAGGGAAACAAATTTGCGCTCTTGAGAATACCATTTCTTTTCTATATAGTTGAGAAGATCCTGAGCGTGATTTTCAATTAAGTAATTTTTAATAAGATCTTTTGAGTTGTGATAATCTAAATTTGTTTGAGAAGAACAAAAGGAATTCCATAATTTAAGAAAATGATTTTCATTGATTTTTGATGATTTAGATTTGATATGACTTTGAATATTTTTGTTGATATGCCACAGACAGAGGATATGGTCAGCATCAGGAAAAATGATTTGAATACTGTTAATCAACGCTCTTTCACTATCAGTAGCAAATAACCTAGGTGAAAGTTCAGGATCACAACCTTCAAATAAAAGTTTAAATCGATATAAAGCCCATTCGTAAGTAGGTTGAGTTTCGTCCATCATAAAACAAAAAGCCGCAGAGAAAGGTTTGTTAATTGAAGTAGTTCCCACGAAATGAAGACATGGTAATTCACAATCATTAGTTTTATAAGTGGCGTCTACTCCGTAAACGTGAGGGAATCGTAAAGCTAATTTGATTGAGTTAGGATGAGCACAGAATAAAGATAATAATTTTCCGTTATCGTTGTTATGAACATGATAATTCCATTTATTCTTGATGAAGAAATTTAACAAAGCGGTAATAGGATCCCTTCCATTTAATTCTTGAGCTCAAAATTTCTGTCTTGCATTATAAATGTCTTTCATGATAGGATTGAAACCAGGATTTTTGTCAAGAGACGTCATAATGTGGCGAGGTTTGATTGAAGATCTACTTAATTTTTGAGCCAACATGATCTGAATTAAATCTAATCTTCTATCTTTTGAAAATTCATTAGGAGATTGAAAAGGTTCATGATTGTGAGATAAATGATTAAGGAATTGTCCAGTACTACTATTCCTGACTTGATCTAAAACCCAATCACCAGTTTTCTTATTTTGTTTAATAACAGCCTTCCACTGACATCCCGTTTTCTTAGTTGAAGTAATACATTGAGTAGCTTTGCTTTTTCTAGGATTACCACGATGACAGTGAAAATAAATTGTTTTATGGCATCCACGGTTATTTTTTGAAGAAGTTACGGATATTCCATATCCACCATTTAAAGATACAGAGTAAAGGTATTGCTTTGCCACCTTATCACTTCTAAAAAGTTTACCCCACCGTGGATCTTTGAGATCTAAACTTAAATCATTAACTATGTGAATAATAAGATTGATATTAATGAGAATGAATAATAATAATAATAATTGATAATAAGAATGAATAATAATAATAAAGAATAATAATAATAATAATGAATAAGAAGGATGAATAATCAGTATTAATTCGAAAAAAATTGCATCACATTTCGAAATAAATT
>NW_006768892.1:19192-20004 GCF_000204055.1 Melampsora larici-populina 98AG31
AAATAGATGGATCAACAACCAAAAACGTGAAAAAAAGAAAATTTCAAAAAAAAAAAAAAAAAATTGAAAATATAATCAAATACCTTTGAGATTGATGTCTCCTTCAGCTCCAGATTCATCTGGAAGATTATGAAGAGCTTCTACATGTTTTTGAAATTCTAAAACACGTAGAAAAACACATATTAATATGAAGAATTATCAATCATGTAAAAAAAAAGATAAAAACTGAAACTCACCTTCACTGAATTTATCATCTTCAAAAGCTTTATTTTTTTTGTTGAAAGGATCTTTAATAATGTATTGCTTATTAATATAAATAAAGTCATCATTGTTTCCATCATCTGTTGAACCTTCTGCGTCTAAATCTGAATCTATATCCATTTCATGATCTACGTGCTTTGAATCCAAATCCATTTCATCTCCGTGATTTAAATCTAATTGAACTTTGGAAAAGGGAGAAGCTTTTTGAGGTGGAAGTGATAAGGGAGCAGTTTGAAATGAATTTGAATTTGAAACAGAATGGGAAGTTCTTTTGGAAGGTGGAGTTGTCAAAACTACATTCTGATTAAAATCCGTATGAAACTTTTGATTATCTTCATTTAAATTCATTTCACTGTCAGGTAATTGTTGAATGGAAATATTCTGATTCATCTGATTATTTGACTGAATTGGATGAGTGAAATTGTTGAGATTCGGATTTAAATCATTCATCTGATTATTATTACTATTTGATTTGTTATAAGTGAAATTTGAATTAGAAGAAGTGATTAAATTTGAAGAATTTAAAAGGTTTTGATCGACGGAATTAAAAT
>NW_006768892.1:20266-62209 GCF_000204055.1 Melampsora larici-populina 98AG31
ATTCATCATTAAGGAACCTTGATGCTTTAAGGGAATTTGTTGATTATTGTTGAATAAATGATTATTATGATTATTGAACATCTGATTATTATTATTCATCATCATATGATTATTATTATTCATCATATTGTTCATATTATTCATCATATTGTTCATATTATTCATCATTTGATTACTGAAGTTTTGATTTAAATTGTTGTTTATATTATTCATTTGATCATGTTGTAAACTGTTGAAATTGTTGTTGTGATGATTCATCTGATTGGTATTGTTGAAAGGTTTAAAATCACGCGTAGGGATTTGGTTGTTGTTGTTGTTGTTTTTCATTTTAATTTAATGTGAAGAGTGAAAACCTGGCGTGACTAGCTTTAAAACTGAGAAGTTGATGATTTTTTGAAGGCTGGAGGGCTGAAAAAGTTCAAAGTCCGTGTTCTAGAGTGGAAAAGGGGGGAAAGGAGCCAAGGGGCCTCTATATCAGTGGATTTGTACGTGAAGTTTGACCAAACTTCCACGTACACACACGTGTAGGCGCGTTCCCACGCGTCTGAACTGCTGTAGGCGCGCAGAAATGACGCCTACATGGCTGTATTGGGAAAGTGGGCGCTTTTTTCCCACGCCTACATGCCGGAAAATCCATGTAGGCGTGATATTCACCTGCCTGCATGTCAAATCTTGAATGTAGGCGCTCAGAAATTGCGCCTACATGCAAAAAAAGGGATGTAGGCGTAAATTTCAAGCGCCTACATTTCATTTTTGGAATGTAGGCGTATAAAAATGACGCCTACATTGGTTTTCCAGCCTGTAGGCGTCATTTGAAAAGGGAAAAAGCGCCTACAGGCTGTATGTAGGCGCTTTTTCGTGGGAAAAAGGCATGTAGGCGCTGTTTTGGCAGCGCCTACATGGATTTTGTGTGGGCTGCAAATAGCAACGGCCTAAAATTAAATCGGCTAAACCGGTTGCTAAATTCACAATCAATCTAAGTGGTGAGATGCCTGAAATCACATTGACTAATTGATTAGCTTTTATATTGGGTGTCCAGATCTGATGTAATAGGCTTCCAATCTTATCTGATCGCCCACTAACTATGAGGCCAATTCTCTATCCTCCTTACTGACTAATGATGCCTACAATAACAACTTTGAAAAATCAGTACAAACCCGTGTTTGACGCATCCAATTCACCGTTTGATCCATGACCGGTCCGAAGTGTTCAACACGTTGGAACCAAATGTCAATTAAAGTTGAGTGACTTTTTTGGTCTATTTTCTAGATTGATGATGTTATTGCTCCTATGTTTGAAATCACAAAAGCATTTGGTTGCAATGACCAAATTCAAATACAATTGATCTTTCTGGAAATTCAAAACAATCAACAGTTCGATCACAATCTCAACCTCTCATTCAGGTCTTGCTCAAATGTCTGTTCACATTCATGTTATACAAATATTGTCCTGGATATTTCTAAAAGACTGTTTCTAGAACGCCAGTTGTTTTTTTATGTGTCTGGATGTTCGGGGATTTTGAAGCTTTGGAGGCCCCGGTTATTCAACAGCATTATCAAATCAATTATGTACAGTATATTGAACTCATTTGTCACAATAAATTGTTCCTGCAAGCAATCTTCAATCTTGAGTCGATTCAATTTTGGGCTTTTTCTGATCATCAAGCAAAAGAAGGAAAGATAAACTCCACTCACTCAATGACTACAGCTACGACTACGACTTGAATCCGACTGTTGGAGTTTTAATATTCAATATGTAACAATTCAAATTACACATTTCACACGATAGACATTTTAAAACCTATGTTATTATTTCTTTATCATTTACTTAATATTGCATATGTAGCTTTGTATGTTTGTTTTAGGTTTAATGTTGTTTTATCACTTTTCTTAACCTATGTACCGTTTGAGAACAATACTGTTAAACCTGGAAGAGCAGCGAATGGAGTCTTCTTTCCTCATCCAAGATTTTCTACTTTCTTCTTGGGTGAAAGGTGAGTTGACTCCGTTCGTGGGATTGAATAGGTTCATAAGGTTCTGTTTCTGAACCATATTAATCCCTGCTCTGACAGGTATGTAGTTTAACTATGTTTCTAGTTTTCTTCAATCATGTTTATGTGTTTTTTATTAAATTGTGATGGAATAAAAACTGATCCAAGATTTTCTACTTTCTTCTTGGGTGAAAGGTGAGTTGACTCCGTTCGTGGGATTGAATAGGTTCATAAGGTTCTGTTTCTGAACCATATTAATCCCTGCTCTGACAGGTGAGTTGACTCCGTTCGTGGGATTGAATAGGTTCATAAGGTTCTGTTTCTGAACCATATTAATCCCTGCTCTGACAGATTTGTAACAGGTTATGAGCCCAGCGTTTTAATACGTCTGCGGTTTCCTCTTTCCATCACAATCTCTCAGCTTCAGAACAGAACACGAGTGACACTTATCTTTCTCAGAACGAATCAACAAATATCGGCGAATGAACCCATCCAACGCCAAGTCAGAACTTAACCCCGAAGCAACCTCTTCAAAAGATCCACAAACGGAAAAGACTCAACCTTTCGATTCTAAAAACTCAATCCAATTTCCTACCTTTGATCAAAAATTAAAATTATCTATCATGTCTGATCAAAGGGATTTCTCTATCAGTTCATATCAATCAATCACTAAGCTTTCAACCGGTACATTTAACGACTGGAAACTTCAATTAACAACTATTTTAGGTGGTCAAAGATTATCTAAGTATATACTCAATGATTTAAAAACTCCTGATGAATCCGATGAAAATGCTCTAGATATCTTTCAAACTAATTCATCTAGAGCATTGGCCTCAATTCATGCTACAATCGATGCAGAGAATTTTCAGGTCATTCGGTCATGCACATCGCCACGAGAAGCCTTCAAAGCTCTATGCGAACATCACGACGATGCGGGGGGACTGTCGACTGCCCATCTATTCTCGGATCTCATGTCCATGAAAATGAATCCAGAAGACGACTTATCTGAACATGTTGCTAAGTTTAGAAAAATTCACAATGATTTACTTAGTAATCTCGCAGGCACACCGGATTTCAAAATCTCAGAACCATTCATTACTTGCATTCTAATTAAATCACTTCCTCCTCATTATACTCCTTTAGTTCAGAGTTTATTATCTAACTTCTCAACCCTCACTCTAGCTCGTCTTTACTCTTTGCTAAAAATCGAAGCCACCCGGAATGGTCCCTCCCACTCTTCTGATTCAGCTCTCGCCGCCGTTCGTAATCGAGTCAATCCTAAGTTTAAAGGCAACAAGAAGAAGATTCAACCTCCTAATCAATCATCTCTTCAATGCTCACTTGGTCACTCAGGACACACTGACGAACAATGTCGAACTCGGAAATGGCGAGCTTTCCTTGAATATGAAAAATCAACCAAACCTAATCACGCCAACACTTCTCAAGCTGCTCAACTATCTCAATCGACACCAGAAGCTGATGAAGATGTATCCTATTGGGAGGAAGCTTTCGCAGCTTCCACTTCAACTACTAACCCCATCATCTGTGATACTGGAGCCACCAGCCATATGTTTTCAGACTTGTCCCTTCTATCCGATTTGAAACACATTCAACCAACTCGAATTGGAGTCGCTTCTCAGGACGGGGCGATATGGGCGAAAAACAAGGGAACGGTTAGGTTCGGATCTCTGACTCTCAACGATGTACTGTATTCACCTGAATTGACTGGTAACCTTATCTCCATTGGTCGACTGTGTGATGACGGTTTCCGTGCTTCTTTTGATAAAACCATTGGCATAATCACAGATCAGAGTGGGAAGATAGTACTCAAAATGCGTCGTAATCCCCATACCAATCGTTTATGGACGCCTGAGCTTAACATTATATCCACCAATGCCTTATTCTCATACACAGATCCTGAGAAAACTGCCGAATTGTGGCATAGGCGTTTGGGACATCTTCATCCTGATGCTGTGATATCCTTTCTTAAAAGAAATAAATCTATTTCATTATCTCGAAAACATTTTCTTCCTTGTGATGCTTGTGCGATGGGGAAATTAATTCAATCTCCGTCTACATCTTCTTTTCATCGATCACCTGACTTACTCAACGTTGTACATAGTGACCTCATTGGTCCTATAACTCCTTCTACTAAGACCGGTTTCAAATATATTGTCACCTTTATCGATGATCACACCCGTTACAGTTCCATCTATCTTTTGAAATCTAAGAACCAAACGTTTGAATGCTTCAAAAACTACAAAACTTTGATGGAAAAGAAATGTGGGAAGAAAATACTCAAGTTAAAATCGGACAGAGGAGGAGAATACTCCTCGACCGACTTTCTCAATTTCCTTAAGCAGGAAGGAATTGAAATTGAGCGGGGTCCTTCTGAACGCCCAACGGCAAACTCTGTCTCTGAACGCTTCAATCGAACTCTTTTGGGACGTTTGCGTAGTCAACTCATTCAAGCTGGACTACCGCTGCATCTATGGGGAGAACTTGCAAAATACTCAGTTTTACAAATTAATTGTTCCCCTCATGCTGCTTTATCTCACAAATCTCCTTTGGAGGTGTTCGAGTCTATCATTCCTGGTCATATTCATCCATTTGACTATGATTGCCTCAAACCTTTTGGCACCCTTTGCTTTGCTGTTGATCGAGCTCAAAAATCCAAGGTGGGACCTTTAGCTAGACGTTTCATTTTTGTCGGCCTCGAAGAAGGGGCTAGGGCTGCTCGGCTTTGGGACAAAAAGACCGGTCGGGTATTTGTCACTGGGGATGTCGTGTATCGAGAAGATCAATTTCCTGGTCTCCATCCCACCTTCTCACCTAATGTTCCTAAGGAACTCATCATACCCATCTTCGCTGAATTGATACCCCCTCCTTCGAGCGCTGTTCCATCAAATCCGGAACCGGGGACGTCAACACCTACTGGGATTCAGACTCCGCAAATCTCTACTCCGCCATTACCTGGGACTCCAAAACCAGACGAGACGAATAAAAACATCACACCGACTCATTCGATCTCGTCGGGCCAATCTCCAGATAGAGATAGATCACAAGCTCCATCGCCAGTATATCCCAGAGTAAGGATTCCTTTGAGTGCTTCAATTCATGCACCGAGACTAGCTGTCGAGTCACCGAACCGATTTGAACGTTTACAAGACTTATCAACAACACATCTTCAGAATGTTACGTATTGGGATAATGATATGGTGGATTCTCAATCAGATCCGTCTATTCATTCGTCGGCTCCTTCAGTAAACTCTTCTCTTTCACCAATCCATGTTAACCCTGAAGATGTTCAATTACCACAATCCGTATCCTCATCACCAATGTCTCCTATTCCCTCTGTTCATTCTATCAATAGGAACAATCCGTCTGAATCTTCACTGCCAGAATCACCGACTCGACAGAGTGGTCAAACTGAATCATTCAAACGAGACCCATCAAAGTCACCGTCACCGCCTCCGCCTACGGTTCAGACTCCACAACCATCACCGGTTCAACAACAACCTCCACCGAAATCAAACTCACAGCCTCAACCAGTCCGACGGTCAGGGCGGACCAAAACAGCACCTGATCGATACGGTTTTCCAACAAACTCAACCTCCATCGCCACAGTATCTAGTTTCGAATCACCGACCAAGACCGACAAGAAAACAATCATGCCAGATCGTTATGGTTTTTCAGCGACCACTGGATCTGATCCTGATAGCCCAACTTATTCTCAGGCTATGTCTGGTCCGGATGCACAAGCATGGAAACATGCGATGGAACAGGAATTTGATTCCTTAATGGAGCATGCTGTAGGGACTCTCGTTGATCCGCCACCAAATGCGAATGTCCTTGGGGGGATGTGGGTCTTCAACAAGAAGCAAGATGAACATAATCGCGTCGTACGTCACAAAGCGAGATGGGTTGTCCTTGGAAATCATCAAATCAAGGGCTTAGACTACAATGACACCTACGCCTCTGTCGCCAAGATCAATTCACTCCGAATTCTGCTAGCTCTATGCGTTGCAAAGCAATCGAAACGCATGAAGATTCGACAATTTGATATCGTGACGGCTTTCCTTAACGGAGATATGAAGGATTTGGTTTATGCACGTCAAGTTTTAGGTTTTGAACATCCCACACAACGTCATCGTGTCTGGCTCCTAATTAAATCTCTTTATGGAACAAAACAGGCAGCACGGCGATGGCAGCAACATTTCGGT
Source organism: Melampsora larici-populina 98AG31 (assembly GCF_000204055.1). Lineage (NCBI taxonomy): Eukaryota > Fungi > Basidiomycota > Pucciniomycetes > Pucciniales > Melampsoraceae > Melampsora > Melampsora laricis-populina. Next base: position 26,480 of record NW_006768892.1, read on the forward strand.
GCAACAACTACCGGTTTCCAAATCTATCCAATCTCTTCTGACTCAGCAGTTTATATCCTGAAATGCAAGCTCGGTCTGCTAATCCTTCATCTTCACGTGGACGACTCATTGGTGTTCTGCGACAGCGATGACCTATTCTTCAAGTTTCAAACCTTTATCAACTCGAAATACACACTCAAATGGACCGAAAAACCAACTCTGTACCTTGGCATCAGACTCGACATTGCTGACGACGGATCATATATTAAGATATCTCAATCACATTATATTGAGTCCTGCCTCGAACGCTTCGCTATGGTTAATTGTAAGGCTGCTAGGACACCGCCTCCTCAACGAACTAAATTATTACCTGGTTCTGCAGGGGAAATTGAGGAAGCCAAAGACATTCCCTATCAAGAACTAGTAGGATGTCTTCAATGGATTTCAACCTGTACTCGACCTGACATCTCATACGCCGTATCTCAACTCTCAAGGTATAACTCAGCCTGGACTCTAGCACACTGGACAGCAGCTAAACACGTCTTACGATATCTTCGTGGAACTCAAAATCTCTCAATCACTTACTCTGGGGGGACTGATGAACCTGAGGCATACTCCGATTCTGATTTTTCTCAATGTGCTTTGACTCGGAAATCTATAACCGGTTATGTTATCAAAGTATCCAACGGTGCGGTTTGCTGGAAATCTCAACGACAACCGGTGGTCGCGTTATCAACCTCTGAGGCCGAATACCTTGCAGCTACTGAGTGCTCTAAACACATGGCATGGGTTCGATCTTTTTACTTTGACATATTTCACCAATTAGAACAACCTACTCCTTTCTATATAGATAACACATCAGCAATCTTTAAAGCCACGGGAGACGGGATAAAATCAAGATCAAAACATATTGACCGACGATACCACTATATCCGTGATATGATACAATCTAATCAACTCATAGTTCACCATATTCCGAGTGAAGAAATGTTAGCAGATCATCTTACAAAGCCTCTAGGTCCTCAAGCAATACAACATGCACTACAGTTGAATAATATGGTATAGAAATGCTTTTGAAATAGGGGGGATGTTGGAGTTTTAATATTCAATATGTAACAATTCAAATTACACATTTCACACGATAGACATTTTAAAACCTATGTTATTATTTCTTTATCATTTACTTAATATTGCATATGTAGCTTTGTATGTTTGTTTTAGGTTTAATGTTGTTTTATCACTTTTCTTAACCTATGTACCGTTTGAGAACAATACTGTTAAACCTGGAAGAGCAGCGAATGGAGTCTTCTTTCCTCATCCAAGATTTTCTACTTTCTTCTTGGGTGAAAGGTGAGTTGACTCCGTTCGTGGGATTGAATAGGTTCATAAGGTTCTGTTTCTGAACCATATTAATCCCTGCTCTGACAGGTATGTAGTTTAACTATTTTCTTCTTGGGTGAAAGGTGAGTTGACTCCGTTCGTGGGATTGAATAGGTTCATAAGGTTCTGTTTCTGAACCATATTAATCCCTGCTCTGACAGGTGAGTTGACTCCGTTCGTGGGATTGAATAGGTTCATAAGGTTCTGTTTCTGAACCATATTAATCCCTGCTCTGACAGATTTGTAACACCGACTACAACTACATCCACAACTACGACTACAACTATGGTTTCTTCTTATTCAAATGACTCGTCAGGAACGATTTCAGGACTTGATTAATTGACTTCCTTGAAATCCTCAGGACCCAACATACAAATCACTCATCATTATCAAGTTTGATCAAATTGAAAAACTGGAATTTGAGATTGATCTTCACAAGAATTCATCCAGATGATCTGAGACATTTAGACATCAATAAATCCAGAGAAGTTATGGAAAAATTGATGAAGAAATCTGAGATTTGCAGATTATCTGTAATGATAAACCTGCTCATGAGACTCTCCTTACTAAAGCTGATTATGTAAGGGTTACACAGGAGACAATAGGTCATGGGATTAGGATCATGGGATTAGTTAGATTTCACTTTACCTTTCTCCTCAACGCCCGGCTTCGGAAAGTCCTCACTCATCTGAGAGCCTTATTTTGGACTTTCTGGAGCTAGGTGAGATTTCTTTCTCTTATCATTTCTTTGTAGTCTTTTCATCGGATTAGTTTAGCTGACTCATCTGAGAGCCTTATTTTAGACTTTCTGGAGCTAGTTTTAGTCTCGTAATATATAAAGAAGTTCATAGTTAGTGCTCTCGAGTGAGTCGTGCCGGACAAAGTTTCCGGACTTCAGTGAAGGTTATACCTACCTTACACTTTTTTTAACTATTCACTTCGAATATACCCCGGATTTTCTCTGTTATCACATTCCTGTCAAATCTGTCAATCGGTCAATTTTTTTTTTCAAAGACATCAAACTCAATCTGTCTCTGCTATACGTACTCTCTGTCAACAAGTTTCATCAAAGTCAATCAACCGTCCCATCACATCCCCCCTACACCTCTGCGAAATAGCACAGGCATCTTAGTTGTTTCCCACCTTTCGGATGACCGAACGGTTATCTTGTAAACCGGATAATTTTCTCGACAATCCCGATATCTTATTGAAACGAGCTCGAAAGGGAAAACAGACGATCAAATCGCAAGACGGTGACTCACCTCCGGCACCGCCACCTCCCAAGTTTAATTGGAGACCAGAGGTGTCCGTCTCAGGATCACCTGCCAACACAGACCGCACCCTTTACGCATCAGGGTTTGGTAGAACGCAGAGTGTGCCGGGATCAGCACGACCTACCTTCTCACCACCGTCTATATCGCCAGCAGCGTCAGAGTCAACGGTCATTAACCTACACTTCCAGAAACTACTGGGACGACTAGATCAGACGCCACGTGTACCTGGACATCTATCTGCGGAATCTACTCCTGCACCGGCTACGCTCACGTGCACATCTGGCAACACCATGCCTGAAGAGATGGATACCATCGAGTCCCTGAGACGTGAAGTCGCACGGTTAAAGATGCAGAACGAGGCCTTGGAGGAGTCTCGAAGGGAAACAACTCACCTCCAGGGCTTGGTCAGACAACTGTTGAAAGGAAGATCGCGTGAAGATTCAACTCAACGAGAACAATCTAGCGCGGGCAACCGGTCCGGATCCTCGACCAACCCATTTGATCGGTTCACACATCAAGAACCCTTGACGCCAACACCCTTACCGAAATCGGCGACAGTCAGCACACAACGCGCAGGAGTGACAACCCTTTGGGACCAACCTCAGCCATCCAGCGCGCCAGCTACTATGACAGGCACCACCCCTCGACCGTCGTCAACGCCACTAGCAGGACAACGTGTCACGTGGTCAGACACCGTTCGTCAACCATCGACGGCTTCGAGACCTACATCGACTCAGACTCCTGTAACGACGGCTCCCACATCGCATCGGCACCAATTGTTCGAGACTTTGCCACGCATCGCCCTTCTCCACTTCGCATGGTCTCGCCGCGCTATCATCCCGTACTGGAGGACTCATTTCCAGACCACACGGAGGGGCGTCTGTTGCCTAGTCAGATTGTCAATACCCCAGCAAGCGCTAACGCCTCGATGACAGCAGACCGTGTGAAACTGAGCGACTTGCCAAAGTTCACGGGGAAGTTTGGCAAGCCAGCGGACCTCTTCCATTGGAGATCAGTGATAGAGGAAACTTTTGAAGTTAAGAATATCACCGATGACCACGAGAAACTGAAGCTGCTCGGATCCTTGATCAATGACGAAGAGATGGGATCGTGGTATCAATCTAATAAGGAGGATCTGCGACAAATGACGTGGGTTGACGCGATGAACACCATGGCGACAGGTACACTACCACATGCCTGGGTATCCGACACAGAAGGAGCCTTACGAAAATTGGAAATGCGGTCCACTGAGTCATTCGAAGCTTATGTCAGCAGGGCTCAAGGCCTGCACCGATTGTTGAAACGCTTAGGCCGCACGACCGATCTTCAATTAGTGGAGTACATCACATGGGGTGCTCCTCAACTATTTCGTGATATGATCCAACGCGAAAAGCATCTAGAGGCGAAGCCTTTTTCATTCCCGGTATTCAAGGACGCGGCCAACGGGATTTGGCGCTTCTTGGTCCACAGCAAGCTTCATCCAGACCCAAGTACTAAGACCAAGACTACCGCATCGACTGGAAACGTTAGTCAAAACTTCACGACTCCCAATCGAAACCCTTTTCGCACCAGAACCGATGAAGAGCGAGCCGATAATGGCTGGCGCTACCACGAATATCTCAGAAAATCTGGCATCTGTGCAGTTTGTAAGGAAAAGTGCAATAACCCAAACTGCACCAAACGAAACGCTCGGTTTCTGTCGGTTCCAGCCAACTTTGATGCTGGACCTCGCCCAACACGCTCAACTGCGGGAGGCCGACCTTCACAGCCAGGCATGCCAACCCAACCACCGGCAGGCAGACCTATCAATGTGTCTTCTTCAACCAGGGTCGCATCGGTGGACACCTTCCCAGACATCCTCGCCGAAGATATCGCTGCTTATGAAGAGGCTGATAAGTTTCGAGAAGTGCAAGTTGAGACCTTGGCTGAAGAGGAGACGAGGTGCGTCCCAAAGGTTCCAGTTTCTCCAATCATCTTGGAACTGACCTGTAATGGAAATCTTGTTCGTGCGCTTATTGACTCGGGTGCAGGGACAAACCTTCTGTCAGACAAGATGGCAAGTGAATTACGCCTGGCCCAACGACCACTGGTGGCTCCTGTTGAGGTGCGTTTAGCAATCAATACTCAGGGAGCACCTGTCGTGTTGAAGCATTTCACAATTGCTAACCTCAAGTCGGAAAATCCTAGGTTGCAGTTCGGGGCAGTGTTCTTCAAGCTGGCGCCATTGGGGGGAGGTTATGATATGATTCTGGGTTCACCATTTCTCTCAAAGTTCAAATTAGATGTATCTCTCCATCGCTGTTGTGTGCTACATATACCTAGTGGAAAAGTCTTATATGAAAAGGAAATGCAAGCAGAGTTTCAAAGGTTGATGTGTGCAGTCGTGAACTTGGAAAAAATTAATGATGTGCAAGAGTTGGGTGAGAAAGAGTCAAAGATGTTAAAGGAGTTTGAAGATGTTTTCCCCGCTGAACTGCCTCCAGTAGACGAGAATGATGAAGCTGTAGAAGTCTTCCCAGAAGGATTGCCAGAAGCGACGCGTCAAGTGCGGCACAAGATCATCCTCACGGATCCTAACGTAGTGATCAATGAAAAGCAGTACGGCTATCCACTGAAACATAGAGAGTCATGGCGAAGGCTTATTGACCAACATCTGGCGGCAGGGCGCATCCGACGATCACAGAGTCAGTATGGTTCACCATCTATGATAATTCCGAAAAAAGATCCCAACGAACTACCTCGGTGGGTATGTGATTATCGAACCTTGAATAAATTCACCGTGAAGGACCGCGCACCGCTGCCTAATGTGGATGAAGCTGTTAGACTTGTCGCAACAGGAAAGGTTTGGTCCGTCATTGACCAAACAAACTCCTTCTTTCAGGACCACATGCGCGAAGAAGATATCCCTCTGACCGCAGTGAAGACACCGTGGGGGTTGTATGAATGGGTAGTGATGCCCATGGGGCTCACAAATGGACCGGCTACGCACCAGGCACGTAATGAAGAGATCTTGGGGGAACTAGTTGGAAAAATCTGTGTTGTTTATATTGACGACATTGTTATTTTTTTTGCAAAGCATTGAAGAACACGAGGTCCATCTACGAATTGTCTTGGAGCGGTTGCGTCAGGCCAAGCTCTATTGCTCTCTCAAGAAGAGCAAACTTTTCCGCCGCCAGATCAAGTTCCTGGGTCATAATATCAGTGAATCCGGAGTCTGTCCAGATGACGAGAAGGTCGAAAAAGTCTCCAAGTGGACCTCTCCCTCTAATGCTAAACAACTTCTGAAATTCTTAGGCACAGTCCAATGGATGAAGAAGTTCATAGACGGCCTTTCGCACTACGTGGGTACCTTAACACCGTTGACAAGCACGTCCTTGAAAGGAAAACCTTTCAAATGGGGGCAAGCCGAAGAGAACGCCTTTAACAACATCAAGAAGCTTATAACAACCTTACCAGTTTTACGAAATCTGGACTATGACTCCGACGAACCACTATGGCTGTTCACAGATGCGAGTGGTACAGGACTTGGAGCTGCTTTGTTTCAAGGAGCTAAGTGGGATACCTCATCTCCAATTGCTTATGAAAGCCGCACCATGAATCCGGCAGAGCGGAACTACCCGGTTCACGAGCAGGAACTTCTGGCAGTTATCAATGCGCTCAACAAGTGGAAGCTCTTGTTATTAGGCATGCGAGTCAATGTGATGTCGGACCATCACTCATTGACGACACTGTTGACTAATCGTAATCTGAGTCGCCGGCAAGCAAGGTGGCTAGAAACCTTATCGCAGTTCGATTTGGATTTCCGTTACCTGAAAGGGCAAGACAATTCAGTCGCCGATGCCCTATCCAGACGCGAGGAGGTAGCGGTTTGCGAAATCCAAGCGTCCTTACACCCGGACGAAGTGGACACAATCCGATCAGGTTATGAACACGACGCCTTTTGCACCAAACTTCGGAAGGTGCTGCCGCTACGAGAAGATTGCGTAGTTAAGGACAACCTGCTCTATTTAGATGGTAGGTTGGTGGTACCAAGCTACGGTAATCTACGACACGAGTTCATTAGCCAGGCGCACACAGCATTAGGTCACTTGGGCGTCTTCAAGACTTTGACTCGCCTAAGACACACCTTTTTTTGGCCGGGTATGTCAAAAGACGTCGACATCCAATTGAAATGTTGCGACTCTTGCCAGCGTAACAAGGCCCGGACGACAGCAGCCCCTGGGAAATTACAGTGCCCAGACGTACCACATCAACCAATGGAATCAATCGCGATCGATTTCATTGGACCATTCCCAAAAGTGGCCGGATACAATATGATTTTATCCTGTACTTGCCGACTGACGGGTTTTGTGCGTTTGATACCGACATCGCAGAAAGACACAGCAGAGCGCTCAGCATCACGACTCTTCGGCGCCTGGTCCTCAATCTTCGGTCTCCCAGCATCTATAATTGGGGATCGTGATAAGGCTTGGACATCAAGATTTTGGAAGCGCTTGCATGAACTGCTTGGCGTAAGGGTGAATCTGTCCACATCTTACCATCCTCAAGCTGACAGACGTAGTGAACGATCGAACAAAACGGTTGGGCAAATTCTGCGGCATCTAGCAAGCGAACGTCACGGGAAGTGGTTCCAGTCCCTGCCTTCAGCCGAATTCGCGATCAACTCAGCAGTCAACGTGGCGACGGGGGTATCACCACTTCACTTCGTCTACGCACGGATCCCTCGGTTGTTCCCAGTTAGCAACCTGTCAGAAACCGAAGACGCCGACGTTAAACATTGGATCGAACGAAGACAGTCCGAGTGGGGAGCTTGGCGTGACCAACTGTGGTGCAGCAAGGTAGACCAAGCAACTCAATACAATCTTAGGCGCCGGGAGGGCACACCTTTCAAGGTGGGGGATCGAGTTCTGATTGATAGCCTGGACAGGCAACAAGTCGTGGGTGGCAAGTCGAGAGGCACTGGGAAATTGAGAGCCCGGTACAATGGGCCGTACGAGGTTCTAACCGTGTTGAATTCAGGACGCGATTTTCAACTGCGCCTAGGAGCTAATGATTCCTCCTACCCGGTATTTCACATATCAAAGCTCAAGCTATACCACCCGGACGAGTTCAAGAACACAAACATTGCAACCGTTGAACAGGTCTCGTCACAACCGAAAAACACCCCAACTGAGTCTCGAAAGGAGCCCTTGGGGCATGCTAGGCAACGTGGCGAGGGGGTGTGTATCAAAATTGATACGTTAGCACCCCCGCAATGTGAGTCTTTTAACGTTTTTCTACCTTGTTTTAAAGAAAACCCTGGCAAGCACTCCTCTCTTCGAATTAGTAGTATAAATCGCCGACATCACAACACAACCGCCGAGGAATCAACACCGGACATTTCACTTGCAGCCACGAAATTGGCTTTGTCGTTGCCGAAACATCCCTTTTCGGTCCTGGAGTTGGAGCCACTGGGGCATGCTAGGACAATTGACAAGGGGGTGTGCATCTAAACGACGCGTTAACAGCCCCGCAATGTGAGTTTGATAGCGTTTTTTCTTCTCATCATTTTCGTGAAATGGCTGGCAAGCAAATTTCTCTCCTAGAAAGCAGATCTCTGTCGACGAATTCAAAGGAGTAGCAAGTCAAGGAAGATATCTGCAAGGCATCAACGACGAAGGAACTCATTTTCATATTCTTTACTAACGCAAATCAGCAAGACAGCAAGAATGACATTATGATTCAACGTCAAGACATCAAGTTCTCAAGAAAATCAGTTCACATTATTATTATAAATTCATGAATTAAACCTTAACACATCCACCTTATCACATTTTGCTTAAATATTTTTCGACTCATCAAGTTTTGTTCAATTTTTTAGTTTTTTTCATTCTCCTTTCAATTTTGTTAACAAATTTTTCTCTTTTTCTGTTTTTATTGCACTGGGACGAGTTATGGTCTATTTTTTGGGGCGAGTTATGCCAGTTTTTTCTTTTCGTCTTCAAATTTTTTTTATTTGGTTTTTTTTGGTTAGTTGAATTTTGAAGGGGGTTTTATTTTTAGGAAGGGAGGGTGTAAGGGTTACACAGGAGACAATAGGTCATGGGATTAGGATCATGGGATTAGTTAGATTTCACTTTACCTTTCTCCTCAACGCCCGGCTTCGGAAAGTCCTCACTCATCTGAGAGCCTTATTTTGGACTTTCTGGAGCTAGGTGAGATTTCTTTCTCTTATCATTTCTTTGTAGTCTTTTCATCGGATTAGTTTAGCTGACTCATCTGAGAGCCTTATTTTAGACTTTCTGGAGCTAGTTTTAGTCTCGTAATATATAAAGAAGTTCATAGTTAGTGCTCTCGAGTGAGTCGTGCCGGACAAAGTTTCCGGACTTCAGTGAAGGTTATACCTACCTTACAGATTACAGATTTTGGATTTGAAGGGACTACTCATCAATCAATTGTTGAAGTGCTTAACTTTACACAAACAACAAACCAGACTCATCCCTTCAATTGATCAATGAGGTGCTTGTGATTCCACTCTGAAAATAGTTCAAAATTCAAAATTCAAAAATTTCAGATGAAGAGTACATCGGTTTGATGAAATCAAACTGCTGATCAACTTGGTTTTGAATCATTTCATCGAGTTCACTCAATCCAAAAATATAATTGAGTTCCTTGGAGGACGCCAAGCTCAGTTAATTCAAAAACGATCATCAAATTCACTTGACCATCTTTTATCTGATTCAAAAACCTGATCATGTCACACAAAATTTCTTCTGAAGGAGATACAATGAAAAGCAATCATAATTCTTTGATCAAGTTAATCAAATTTCAAAGTCTTTGGAGTCAGTATTTTTTTATTGTTTAGGGCCAATTGAAATTGACTATCAAAAAAATCCACTGCACTCTGAGAACTGAAACAAATGGACCACATTGTTGATAAAATGTCATCTGAACTCATTCAATTGAACCAATTGGTAAATCAAGTACAAATGATTCAACTCCAGCTAAAACATCACTACTAATACACCCAATGGAACTTTAAATCGTGTCCATTGCTTACCAATCAACATATTCAAATTGATGATGACCAACTCATACATATCTGATAGTAACCAAAAAGTGATAGTCTGGAATTGGGGAAACCAATGCATGAGATGGCTTGCTTTAAGGGTAAAAAATCAATTCATCATCAACAATGTGAAGATTATACTAATTTTGAGAAAATATACTGTCAACCTCCACCTGATGAAGTTATCTGATCTAATCTTTCACTATCACTTTTAATTTTGATTCTTGTTTCTATTTTACTTAGCTCCCCCTCTCTCTTCTCACATAAATCAAATCAATGCAAATACCAATCTATCTTCAGCATCTACATGAACCACCACAATGATCACTTTTGCAGTATCCTGATGATCAAGAGATTGGGTCATGGTGGGTTGTGGTCTTCATAAGTAGTCCTACTGACTTGATGAATTTGTTCTTAGTGTATCCTTTGGTTTTCCTTCTGCTGTACCTTTACATTCATTATGCAAGTGCTTCTTTTTGAAAAGGACTAGAGACTACGCGGGCGTGCCCGCACCTTGTCAAACCAACTAAACTTCCTAATTCTGTGGTTTACAAAGTCACCTGAATTCCGCAACAACATACAGCAGAGTCAATCAGGCTTATTACATGTACCCAAAACCTTCATACTTTGTGTGTGTTTTGATGCACTCCCTTCACCTCCATGAGTCACAGTGGGCTTAAAATTCACAGCTTGAGTTGTGGTTCTTCCAATGACACAGAAGGAACTCAACAATGATAAAAATCACAAAAAACTGGGGAGGTCAAAGAGGCACATTTTTTATTGAGGACAAAATTGATTGAAGTCAGATTTGATGAGAAATGAATGAATGATGAAAAAGAAGAAGAATTGACTGGAACCATCTCAATCTTCAGAGGAATAACTGTAGTTTGGATGAATCAAGAGACTTACATGAGTAGATGCTTTGAAGTGTTCATCACAATGCCTTTCAAAAGACAGTGATCACAAACTGCTTTCCAAAGTGTTTAGGTAAAGAAAAACTTGTAGGAGAAATATGCGCATTGAACACACCACAATGATTCAAAACAGAAATAAGATTTGGTACATGTTCAGTCATGGTCAATGAGCAGACTGAAAATTTAGTCCCATTGTTGTGCTTGATATGCATAAAGAAATTTTGATTGATGGAGACCACCAGGTAAGTGAAGGTTTTGATTTGAAAGAGAGGTAGGTGCTTTTCAAAATTTGAATTTGGTCATTCAGATTAATGGTAGAAGAGATTTGTAAGGTTATAATTAGATGGTTATGGTTGTTGATTGATTTGTGATGTATTCCGGAAAGGGATTGGGAAGCTCACCTTTACAAGCCTAAGTGAGGACCAAATACCCTGAAGGACCAAATGAATAGCACAGTGCAGAACAGATATTTGCACCGAACCTATTCAAAAGAGCAACAAAAGAAGTGAATATCATGCTGCAGAAAGTAAAACAACAAACATTAGGAAAAGTAAATACACAGAAAATAAGAAGAAAAAGAGTTCGCATCACAGAAAAGTCGCAGTAAAACTATAAAAAAAAGAACAACAAAGGGAACGGATATAACACTGCATCAAGTCCAGAGCGAAAGTAATAGTGACGCTGAGAGCATCCGCAATCGTCGGGTTAAGTCGCGAGAATAGCTAAGTATTTAACTTACCGATCTCGAAATTTCCACAATGGTCAAATTTCAACCGATCGTTAGTTAGCTTTTCGACAAAAAATCGGTAGGCTGGGACAAAGTTATCCCAGCCTACCGACGCGGTAGCTAACTCCGTGCCCTCAAATTTTGAAAACACAAGACCCACCACACTACACTTCCAAACATCAAGTCACTCACCAACCCTACACGACTTCACCAATGTACCTCGATCCCGACTTGAAGCTTTGCTACCTCTTTGTCCACGACTCCCACTTCAAGTTTCACCTCAGTTTCATTTTTCTTTTTGCATCGATCTCAATCAATTAGTTTCATGTTATCTTAGATGATAATAGAGTTGTTCAAAAAAACATGCTCATGATGAAATTGATTGAGTAATGGATGTGTGGGATCGAAATTAGAAGATGGTAATTGATCAAAAGGGAAAGATCGAGCTCACATTGATGGATGATATAAAAACACAGGAGCACTTGTAAAGAATAAATATGTGATGAAAAGTTATAAAAGGGGCCTCTGATGAAAACAAAACAGTCGATCAGATGCGAAGTCAAACATTTTTGAGAACACAGACAATCAGAAAGGGCCAATTGGGTTGGCTTCAAAAGTGAGGACAGCTTAGCTCCAAGCTAGAGCTGACGACTGTAGGCCCAGTCTTTAACTTGGAGTTTAGCTTTCTTTAACTTGGAGTTAAAGACAGCCACTGTGGAATTTTGTGTCAGATTACTTAGCTCCGGCTAAAGATCTTTAACCTAAAGTTAACTAACTCCAAATTTAACGCAAACGGTTGCGGATGCTCTGAGGGCATTTCAAAAAGTCAAGATTAGTGTTGAAGGAGGCTCCAGGTGAGGTGTTAGAAGGCTCTAAAAAAAGCTCATGAACTCAACAAAAGGTTGACTTAGCAAAGACTTGACTACAAGAGGTCATGGAAAAGTATGGTAGTAAAAAAAAGATGAGGAGAGACAAACAATATGAATCTACAAGGTGCAATTACAAAAAACCGCTTGACTCAAAAGCTCTTCAATTATCACGTAAGACACACTGCCAACATTTTTGGCTCGGATACCAAAATCCGAGGACTCCTCGGATTATGTATCCAAAGTATCATCCGACTTATATCACCCGACACACCATCGACTGTACCAAGCAAAATAATTGTCCGATTTTACGGATCCGACGATGAGCCGACCAATTTCACCACCGAAATATCATCCGATCCAATCCAACCGACCCTTCACCGACTTTATCCAAGCGACGTAATTGTCCGATTTTAAGCATCCGACAATGAACCGATCAATCTGGCGACCGAGATATCATCCGATCCAATCCAACCGACCCTTCACCGACTGTATGTACCTCATCCGACCCAATACCACCAAGCCATTGAGTGACCGAGTATTTTGACATCCGAAGTAACAAGGTGAGTTAATTCAATATCAAGTCGAATCACATGGTCACTTGGCTCGGAAGGAACAGTTTCAACCGACCTAATCCTGCTTCCATCCGAGCTTTTATCTCTCATTTCCGACTTAATCCATATCCCCACCGACCCAACAATTTATTTCACCGAGCTTAATCTGTCTTTCTCCGAGTTAATCATTCAGATTAGTTTTCCAACTCAACCAACAAACTGACAAAACTAGAAAACCAAGATGAGATTCACCAAGAGCAAACAATTATTTCTATTTGTGACTTTATCTAATGCACTTTTACATTTCTCAAGAGCAACCAACAATTTAGAAAATGAAGAAGTTCAAATTTCAATCTCAGATTTCAACCAGAACAAGAAGTCTCAATGTCAAAGAATCAAGAAAAAATCGAATTTCAAGTTGATTTAATTTTTAATTTTTTCAATTTAAGAAAACCAAGGAACTAATCTTTGGAATGATTTTGATCAATATGGAGTGATATTGCTAGACTTATGCGGGTTGTTGTTTCTCATCTTGCTCATGATCAATCTTTAATTGATTCATCTGTAAGTTCATTTGATCTCATCTTGTAATCAAAGTCGAAGTCGAACATTAATGGATTGGTTTGTTTTTGATTAGGTATTGGATACTGCATCCGCTCTGGATATCTCGATTATGGCTGATAACCATCATCACTCTTTTCTCGTCAACAACATCACCTAAAAGAATTCTAACATCATCTGAAATTCTTTTTAATGATTAGATTCTGGTGTAGGTACGACAAAAGCAGAATCACAAAAAAATCTAGGAACGATAGCTAGATCAGGAACCTCTGAATTTTTAAGTACATTAGAAAAAGGAGAAAAAACTGAAACTTCAAATAATTTAATCGGTAATTTTGGATTAGGATTTTATTCTTCTTTCTTAGTAGCTGATCGAGTTTTAGTTTCAAGTCAATCTAATTCAGATGATAAACAATGGGTCTTTGAATCCAATGCTGATGCTGCTGAATTTAAGATTTCTGAAGATCCTTGTGGTAATTCTTTAGGTCGTGGCACTGAGATCACTATGTAAGTTTATTAATTTGGTTTAATTCTCTTTGAATCAAATATTGATAAACTCAAACAACTCATCTCAACTCACTCCGAGTTCTCTACCACCGCTTCAATTTATCTTTGGAGCAAAAAAAGGTTTGTTTAATTCTTTTCTTATACGCATCTTTCTTTTGAAGACTAATTTGACAATGATTTTGAATTTTTTAGTAAAGACTGAAGAAGAAGAAGATCAATCAACAAAAGTTAAAGAGAAAACTGATGAAGAGAAAGATGAAGATGAATTAAAGATTGATAAAGATGAGGAAGCTTCAGAAGATAGTTCGGCTCCTACTACTCCAAAGACTAAGACTGTAAAGAAACAAGTATGGGATCAACTTAACACAAAGGGACCTATTTGGACTAGGTTAGTTTTTTTCAATTTTACTTTTTGATATTGATCGGATGGTTTGTTAAGCTTTGATTATTTGATTGGTTTGTTATAGGGATCCTAAGAAAGTTTCAGATGTTGATTATATCACCTTTTATAAAGCACTCACTAGTCAAACTGAAGCACCTTCATCTTGCATTCACTTTTGTTCATTCAAATCAAGTATCTCAAAAAGAACGAGAAAAAGATTTATAAGTATGGAAAAAGATTGGAACAACCTCAAAAGTAGGAGCAGTAGAAGATATAAAGAATCGAGACAAATTAGCTAAATTGATGAGATTTCATTCATCTGAAGCTAAAGACAAGAAATTAGTTAGTTTAGAAGAATACGTTGCAACAAGAAATCTTCCTTAAGACCGTTTCTGTTCTTAGGTGGGACGAGACATAAAAGTGCCAATTCAAATGTATCTAAAACAAATCCTCATCATCTTCCTTGGAACACTTCAGATCATCCAACTCTTCATTTACCTAATTCGAACGTAGGTTTTAAGAGTTGAATGCAAATGAAGTTGAATCTCGAACTAATTCAACAATTTGCAGAACCACCACGCTTGCTACACTTCCATTCTCAGCATTTGGTTCATCTTCAAAACGGTCAAACAATGGTCAAGCAGTTATCATCACTAGAAATTATCTTTACTTAGTAAGCTTATCTTTCTCTTTTTTTCAAACATTTTCTAGAAAACCTTACTGACGTGTCTTTTCCCTTGATTTAAACAGACTCCATCGTTTCATGGACAACCAACAACGCTTGCCGAATCTGTGGATCAACAAAAAATATCAGAGTTTTCAAAAACTGTGATCGAACTCAATAAACATTTTGGTTGACCTTGGTCTAGGCACTCAAAGAGTTTGTTTCCATTTCCAATCTATCAATTCTTGTTGCTATCAAACTAATGAAATCACTCAAAAATTTTGCTGCTATCACTCCTTCTGTAGTGTGGATCGGTTTTGGAGAAAAGCAATTTGGTCACCAAGTGCTCTTACTACACTGTCACTAGGAGCGTCAGTAGGATTTAAAAAATCATCAATTTTTAATGAGAATTCTCCAATGACATCGAAAATTTTGATAGCTCTTTGTTAGCTGGTCTTATGACAAATTGTAATGTTCGTGTTTTCATACCTACCAAAAATCTCAAAACTGGATTATGGAATGTAAGATCCAACTATTCATCTTTCTTTGATTGTATATTAGCAAAGACTAAAACAATTTTAAGTCAATGTAATGAAGCATCAGCCAAACAAAATCAGTTTACTTCTTCTGAACTCCTAATTAGGACCATAAGTTTGTTTAAGCCTTTCCTTCAGATTGCACCTCTTGGATTTTCTTCACCATCTTTGGGTCTTTATGGGTTTAGATTGGTTGGTCACCGGCAGTCAATTTACACAATGGTGATCTATATCTCTTCGTTGGGACATCAGAGAGGTGATAATCTTTTCCCAGACATCTTCTATATTTGAACAGGATATAATAGAAATTGATATCAATTTCTTTGCTGATGAACATATCTCTATGGCAGTTAAGCTTGAATTTCTTTTTATCTTTTCCTAGACATCTTCTATACTGAACAGAACATAATAGCAATTGGTATTAACTTCTTCACTGATAGGCATAAGGGTAAAGGAAGCATGTAACTTGTTTTTTTTTGAACCAATACATTTGGATTCAGATCCACTGACAGAACTATGTTGGTCAAATTGGAAAATCTCAAAGTCTACAGATGATAAACCTTGATCTTTTCAGAACTTTACAATCCGTTTTGAGAAGATCTAACAGAATTATTCTCTTTGAAGGGGTTGCAACCAATTATGTTATGTATCTTGCAGTTGCTAATTCGAAAGGAGTGGTCTACCTCACATGTGTCTCTCGTCAACTACAATCTACAAATTTGATTGAAATTCATTATCAGTTACTTTATCATGATCTGGGTAATGAATCAACCACAGTGGAGTGAACCACCTCATGATCCTCAGGTACTTGTTTTTATGGATCCGGAATCCTATGCTATATTTCCATACTGATCTTTGCGTATAATCAAAATTTGTAGAGTCCTGCTTTAATCTTTACTGGAGTATGAGAGGTTGAATACAATACAATATAAGACAAAATTCAACAAGATACAATACAAGACAATACAATAAAGTATACCAGGAAATACAAGACAAGACAAGGAAAGAAAAGAAAAGCAGGGAAATACACTGCAATGCAATACCATAAGGAGGTTGCCCTAGGACCTCCCGCGCGCTCTTGATATATCCCGTATCCTGCCCCTGCAGGGTTGCCAGTTGCCAGGGTGTTGAATATTGGATCCTGCAGCCTGCCCTTGGCATTACCTGGTGGGGAGCCAGGGCATACCGGGGGTCAACCAAAGAAGTAGAGAAAACAGAATATTCCATAATGAACACTTTCCATTGTGTTGCATAGCACTTGCAGTATTGCCTAGGATTCTGTTACCGAGAGTGACCTGTTCCCCCTCACTTTCACATATACTGGTGGGGGCATTGTACATTCCTGAGTGGTAAGACTATTCTGTTTTCTCTAATACTTCAATCTATATACCAAGCTGGATTATTGGCATCTCAGAACCTCAACCCCCATCCCCATCCTCAAGTGACAGTCTTAACACAAGACAAGAGATGGGAAGATGAGACAATACACAGTAAAATACATGTATTGTACCATATTGTATTGTATTGTCTTGTCTTGTATTGTCTTGTCTTGTATTATATTGTCTTGTCTTGTCTTGTATTGTCTTGTCTTGTCTTGTCTTGCCTTGTCTTGCCTTGTCTTGTCTTGTCTTGTCTTGTCTTGTCTTGTCTTGTCTGGTCTTGCCTTGTCTTGTCTTGTCTTGTCTTGTCTTGTCTTGTCTTGTCTTGTCTTGTCTTGTCTTGTCTTGTCTTGTCTTGTCTTGTCTTGTCTTGTCTTGTCTTGTCTTGGCTTGTCTTGTCTTGTCTTTTCAGGCATTTGGGCTTGACCAAGGCCGGGCAGCGCCCTGGGGCCAGCCCTGAAAGTTCAGGGCAAGGTCACAGCCCTAGTAGGTATTGTATGTCCTGTATGTAATATATGTAATGCATGTACTGTATTGTAAGTTTTGTATGTCTGGTAGGTATTAGGGGGTTTCAAGTTAGATTTTTTTGACATATTTTTACGCTACAACAACTTGCCCGTTGTTGTAAAATATGCGTAAGTTTTTTACAGCAGGACACCATACAATGTTTTACGAAGATTTTTTTTACAACTTGTCCAAATTTATAAAAATTACGCAAAATAAAATCAAACTTGAAACCCCCTATTGTATGTACTGTGGGTTTTGTGTGTCTGGTAGGTATTATATGTACTGTATGTACTGTATACACTGTGTGTAAGGAGCATACTGTACTGTATGTTTTGTACGTCTCGTAGGTATTGTATGTACTGTAGGTTTTGTGTGTCTGGTAGGTATTATATGTACTGTATGTACTGTATACACTGTGTGTAAGGTGCATACTGCACTGTATGTTTTGTACGTCTGGTAGGTATTGTATGTCTTGTATGTATTGTATGTACTGTATACACTGTGTGTAAGGTGCATACTGTACTGTATGTTTTGTACGTCTGGTAGGTATTGTATGTATTGTAAATTTCTTGAAAATGCTTCAAGCTCACTTTTGAGTTCAAATCTTTGTCTTGGATTGTCTTGGATTCTATCGCACCATATTGTCTTGTTTTGGATGGTACCGCATGTACTGAATGCTCTTTATGTTTTGTGTGTCTGGTAGGTATTATGTGTGGTGTATGTACCACATGCACTGTGTGTAAGGCACGTACTGTACTGTATGTTTTATTTGTCTGGTAGGTATTATATGTACTGTATGTACCTATGTATTGTATGCACTGTGTCTAAGGCCCACACTGTACTGTATGTTTTGTATGTCTGGTAGGTATTTGATGTAATGTATGTTTTGTATACATTGTAAATTCATTGAAAATGCTTCAAGCTCACTTGTCACACCGCGGGAATCATTAAGTGTGAAACCGGATTGAGCAAAGCCGCGGTTTCCGGGTCCGCGACTTCCTTCAATCACGGATCTTGTTTGCCATAGGTTTGCAAGCTCGTCTCAAGCTGCCCTCTACATAGTCATCCACTCAGGCTGTAGTATGGACTAATGGAGGTACCATATGTCTAGACTCTTGTAACATATACATAATAAAGCTCATGACTCATACATGATCTTGAGTGGTCTGAGCCCTTTGCCCCAAAAAGGGCCAGCCAGGAGCAATGGGCTTTGTCAAACTTGGATTTCATAGGCATACAAGTGTGAAGACCTTTTCCAAGCTATTCAATTTTCAGCAATTCACAGCAAACATAAGGTGATAGGATCTTTTATATCATGTGCCTCAATAGTAGCTCTCAGAGGTCCTTACTAATGGTACCATAGTACTACTAGTACGTCATCATATATAATAATCCAAAAAGCAACATTTGGAAAAAAAAAGTGCCATATGGACCCATTTCTTGACACACCAGCCTAAGAAACCCAATGTGGTCAAGGTACACATTGGGTCACATGCTAAATAGTCAGAACAAGTAGGACCTACAGTAACTCCCCTATTTCACATTATTGTATGGTCTCCGCTGAGTCCGGTGATCACAGCCGGGTTGCGCAATTGTTGCAGGCCTTGATGTGATCAACACAGCATTGGTCGAGCAAGCTGCATTCAATGATGTGATTGTATCCCATGGGGTAAATTGATTGCAAGATCCAACATTTTGTGCAATGAGTACAATGTGGGACCCACCAAAAGGTAAAGTTCCCTCATGACTTGCAGGGTTCCACATGGTCCCACTACATGTAGTGGTGAACACCTGCTGTCCTGTGACCACTACCTGAAGCAGTAATTAGTGATTGCATCTGACTTTGCTCATTACCACCAAGACACCTTGAAGCTTTCACTTCCAAGTCTAGGATAGAGTAAGTAGGGGTAAGTTAACAAGGCGGCTGGCCGCCCAGGGTCTAGTATAGTACTAATGGTATTGATGGTATTGATGGTACTGTAGTACTCTATAGTACTATAGTACCATAATCCTAATGTAACTAAAGTGTTATCAGTACTATTATAACACCACCATTGGTACCATTAGTACCATATTGGTTACCAGTAGTACTATAGTACTAATGTAGTACTAATGGTAGTACTATATGGAGTACTATAGTATTTAATATAATACTGGAGTACTACCATCAGTACCATAGTACTATAGTACAACTAATGGTAGTGTGTATTAGTACTATAGTACCATCTGTTTACATTTTATAAGATCTAGTTTGTTTGTGATAGTTATTTTGCATGCTTTTTAAGGCATATCATATAAGTGAGTGGTTACAGGACAGTGGGATGAGTTATAAGGTAAGGAATTTCCAGCGGGTTCTTTTGCTTCATCCCATACAGTACCTGAATGGTGGTTAATGCTTGTCGGAGTCATCTCCGTGGCAATAGCTGCTTTCATGATGAAATATCAGTAAGTTATGCACTTTGTCAGCTCTAGGTTGTTTTACTGACATCCAATGTTCTTGAACAAATAGAGTACTAGCCATTTGGGGGCGACGGGCGCCGCTCTCAGCCAGAATAAATACCACATTTTGACAAAGAAGCTCTGCATATTGAGAAAAGCACAATGGTAAATGGGTTGCACACAACCTCTTCCATATGTAACACTTCTGCATTAGAATGGGACAGAAGAGCCTCCAACGAAGTCTTGAAAATTGAGGGACATGGCATACTGTGCAAGGACATGTTTGAAAATAAGATATAAAGACAAACAACCAGTGGCACAAACAAAGTCTAACACACTTAAAAGGAAGCAAACATCATTTTTTCACAAGTCACAAACAGCCATAAGAACCAGACAGCAAAAGCAGCAAAAGTGTCTTTTGAGGCAAGAGGGGTTTGAAACCAAAACTGTGGAAAAGTCCACAAAACAATTAGAGATGCAAACAAACAAAGGTATGGTAGCCATAATCTGAACAATATTATTACCAACAAAATCAAGCACATTTGAACAAAAGATCAATTCTGAACGTGTGAATAAATGCTCTACTCGTATGAATGATCTTTTGCTAATTTTCTAGTTGTTTGTCAAATTAATAATTTGGGTACATACTGATTTCCTACATTTTGGCTTTGCTTTATGGTGGATACTCAAATTTAACAACATCAAATATATAAATACCACAGGTTGTGGAAGATGTAAGAGATTCACATTGGTTGATATCCACTGTTTTTCTAAGAACTGAGCTTGTATGGATTTGATGTACCTGCAATGATAGCTTTCTCACCTGGGATGACTGATGATCCATTTAAAATTGGGATTTGATGCTCCAGCTAAAGCAAGACCAGTAGGAGGTAAACATTGATAAGCTGGGGCAGGATGAAGGCCATGAGGAAACCTAAATGAATCAAAAGTTAGACCTTGAGTTTCTTTCAAAAAACCTTTAAATTTCTTATTGATGGAGTTGAAGCATCATTTTACTGATGATATTCTGAATAAACTTCATTTGAAGTCGGAGTTGTAACCCCATTAAGCCTTTCAAGTTACAATCTTGAGCTTTTTGAGTCCAATATTGTCTGTTTTGGGAGTTCTCCTTGGACTTGCTTGTGTTGATTGATTTGTTCATGGCATATAACTTGGAGAGATCTTCTTCCATTTGGACTACTAATGAGCCAAGAAAGATTGGGTTGAAATCCAAGATCTTAGTGTTAGAGGGACCAAATTGGGGTGATGTATCTCATCCTGATTCTTGTATTGCTTGGTTGCTATCCATGTGCTTCTCTATTAGCTTGTCATTAACAACATTGTAATACTCTGTAGTGTCTAAAAATTCAATAAGTGGAATGTTCAATCAGTTGAGGCATTCCGATTCCAATGACATTGAGTGAGAAAAATTAACATAGTTGATGATTTCATCTTGATCACCCTCTTGATGAAATCTCCTTATAAGTTACACGCTCATAAGTGGAGGGACAATCATGAGGACAGGCTTCATGAGCAAGTTCAGGTGGTTGACTCCCACTTGGGTCGGAGTCAAAGAATTGACTAATACCTGTCTCAGCTATGAGAAGACCACCTGTAAACCAGTATTTGTAGTACTTTTCAGAGGCTATGACTGCAATCATTGATCCCAAAATAAAAAAACCACAACTCATTTACAATTTGAAAGCATGCCAAAACTGCATATTTTTTTAGTTTTTGCGCGGAAAACCAAAAAGTCCAACCAAGTTCATGCAATTTTTCATCAGGTTTCAATTTTGGGTACCGCTAATCCAAAAAAAGAGAATACCAAACAAGACTTAATTGATCTTCCAAGTGATTTTCAAACTCTGTAAAAGATCCCAAAAACCAAAAAGAATCACAAATGATAAGTCAAAAGCCTTTGTGAACATTATTTATAAAGTGTATTGAAAATAACATCTTACCAAATCCATCTCCTTGTTTAGCAACCAAAAATTTACAATCTTGATGACATTGATCAGTTTCTAAATCCAGTATCTCAGTGAAGATCCTTTCCCACATATTTGAACCTGGCAAATTAATTCCATTTTCAATAGGTGTAATATCATCTTTGATATGAATAATAACCACTTTGAACAAAAGGTAAAGTGTGAATTAGTTATATGATTATGTAATTCTAAACAATTGAGACTTACCACTTAATCCAATCAATTGATTTTGTGAATTCTCAATTGAAAAAAGCAATTGTGCAAAACAAACTAATTCTTCAAACAGAAAGGGGGGAGAAAGGTGACCATGAAGCAATTGAGCAGGTATTGAAGAGTTTTTTGAAACCCCCCACCAAAACAAAGAACAAACATTACAAATCAATCAAAAACAGCTTGATATTTTATGATATAATGCTATAACTTGCACCATATGAACATTCAATTGAGATTTTCTTGAGGTTTCCAGCGTCAAAACTAACAGCAGCCTCTTTTCAAACTGTTTAATTTACCTCTAAGCCAGTAATTGAATACGTTTCCAGATCTCCAAAGGAAAGGAATTGAGGTTGTTCAGTTTGATGAGTGATAAAGACTGCACTTGAATGATAAATTGATTCATAGATTGATGATTGAATTTTATTTAAATTGGATTGCATACAATTTGAAGTTTCTTGATCTGAAGCTGTATCAATTTAAAGAGTGCAATATGATGGTGATTCAGGTGAACTGGATGATAAGGTAGTCGATGGAGTGAAATCAGGTTTATTTCAAATGACCATCTTCAGACAATTAAGTTCGATTGTCAGATCTATTGTCCAAAATTGATGATATTGAAAGTTATACATGACAGATAGCCACACTTACTCTTTTAGTCATACCAAGATATTGAGAGGTCCTACCAATGGAGTTGCATTACCATTTATCAATCCTCCAGGTAGATTGTGATCAAGAATAAAATTTGTGAATCAAAAGGTTCTGAGTACATGGAAATCAATTTACCTACTTCTATTCTTCTGTCTACATTACCTTGAAGCATCAAGTTCTTGGAGTTACAAATGTGATACCATTATAACCTATAGCTTGTGGTTTTGGATTCATTTTGAAGTAAAACACTGCAGTTTTTTGACTCTTGGTATCAAATTTCCATCTCGCTTGACCTGAAATCAAATCAAACTTCTAAATTGATATTTGATGGAAAGATTGCTGACTTCTTGTTGTTTTAAAAACCTATATAAACAAAGGATGTACAGAAACTCATGTGAGATTTGAATTATCATGCGAGACGTATGCTTACACTTCATTTGTTTCAAAAGCGGAAACTACATCCACCATAGCCCAAATAAAAGGACATGATCTATTGGCTGCAATACCCGAGACACGAGTGTTGGACTGACCAGTAACAGAAGGAGTAGTAAAAAATGCTAAGATACAAGTAATCGCAGTATGAAAAAAAGGCGGAGTCCTTGCATTGTGATTGCAGGTGAGCGTCTAAGAAAGCTACCTTCAGCTATAAAATTTAATTCCTTGCTTGACATGTTGTGCTGCCAGGACTCGGAGTAGTAATATCCACGGCTATCTTCACCTGATTGTCCCCATCAGGCCCAGGGACCCAAGCGATACCAATTGGACTCAGGAGAAGATGTCAGGGTTCAATTTTTCCGAGGTAATGATTGTTGGATACAAGTTATTAACTGTGAACTCACTCCGCCGGTGGACATCTGCAAGATATAGTTATAGACTGGCGCGACTTCATCTACAGACCTGATCAATTTGAGACAATACAGCGTAAAGAGTCAAGACACACTTAGATAAAAGTGTTTTAAATGGGGACCAATTCAAGTTAACTTACTTGATGTCAGGGTGGCACTTACTCTGATAGTTAAACGTCTAGGATTTAACTGGCTAACCTGACAACAATCCTATTGGCTACATAGGATTGACAATATCTACAGTAAGATGAGTTCACAGGAGATATTACTGATTAGTTTCAAAACTATAATAACTTGAATGTACTTGTTAAAATACGTAGGTTAATTAGCTCCACGGCCCACTGTTGTGTAACAGGATGAAGTGGTCAGGTTCTGAGCCGAGGTGTTTCTCTTAGAGCTGAGTCTAGGAGTAGCCTGGGTAGAAACCACAGGGAACTTGTCAACTTCACGTTGCAAGAACTAAGGTACGTGACCAGGATAGAGTTTTACTGTCTTGAAACAGGGGCAGTAAAAAGGAAAGGTAAGGAGAAGGAGATAGTAAGCGTGAGGTTTTACTTACGATCTACTCGAGAGATGGGTTTAGAAGAGTGGTATTTCTGAATAACTAAATACTATCTTTTAAGTTGAGTGGAGGTATACTTAGGATAAAGTATAACTGGACTGCTGGTTAAAAGCGCGTGGTATTTTTTGTCTGGGTAGAAATCGCTGCTTCCTCTCTTCGTATGGAGGAAGAGCTCTTATTTTATATTCTATCGTTTGAGTAGGCCAACTTGTGGTTTCTGTCTCTGTTCTCCTTTGGGAACCTCGTCGTTTAGCTGGCATAGGAACTTTGGTTAGTTCCTGCTTGGCCGGCTCGTGGTTGTTCCCAATTGGGATCGATGGAGTAACTTGTATTCGTCTCAACCCCGGGCCACGCCCTTGTGGTTGAGTTTTCCCGAAGACTGGGCCTGTGGTTGCGTATTTCTCTTGTGCCTGGATTTTTAGGTGTCTCAACCGTTTATCTAAAGAGGGGAGGAATAGTTATATGTATTTTGTTTGCCTTCGATACTTAGGCATAAGATGTTCAAGTTATTTCTTTGTCTTTTTATGTTAGTTACCTTTGATACTAGGTACACGGTGTTTTTGTTGTCTTTGAAACTAGACATGAGTTGTAGTAAAATTATTGAATATATTTTTTTTGTGCTTTTTTATTTGTAGCCTCTCTGGCTGTTGGCTAGCCTAGGCTCGGAGGCTGACACTTGAGTATAGTAGTCATAGTGGTGTTGTCCGGATTCTCAAACATAATCTGGAGGAAACCATCACCGTGGATCAGCAAATTCGACTTCAGTGATCCCATGGGATGATTTACACCACTCACCAGACAGCCACATTGATCATTAAATTTTTGCCCGGCTTTTAACACCAATTGCCGCTGTGGGTTCAGAAATTTGTTCAAAGCTCTACATATATTGTAGTATTGATGTTCAAGCAAATGAAAAAAACATCAGTGCATTAGCAAAACAAGGATGATGATCGAGGTCACTGCGTAAAGCAGAGCAGGAAGATACTTGCATTTAACACTCGGCCGCATTCACGGAGGGTGGCATGCCCTCGGCGGGTCCTGCTCTATAGA
Organism: Melampsora larici-populina 98AG31; assembly: GCF_000204055.1. Classification (NCBI taxonomy): domain Eukaryota; kingdom Fungi; phylum Basidiomycota; class Pucciniomycetes; order Pucciniales; family Melampsoraceae; genus Melampsora; species Melampsora laricis-populina. The sequence goes on from NW_006768892.1 coordinate 51,500, forward strand.
TCTAGAAAGTTTACACGGATTGAGTGTGATTGACAATGGTGTTTATTTCTGCATCATTTTGTTTTCTAAGCTTGAGGCAAAACCACACGGTGGGTATATGGTTGCATTCAAATATGACAGTGGATGCAAATTGAACTGGGAAATGGCGCTGATGGTGAAGACAGTCAGGTTTTGTAAGCGAAGTGTGTTTGCGATTAAATGTTATGATTAGAGGTCTTACTTTTCTATCCAGTTGAATGATTTTCTCTTGAAGGAGCTAAAAGACGACTTTGATGACCATGAGATTTATGACATTCAGGACAAATAGAACCTGTAGTGGTACGAGGTTTACCAAGATTGTGATTAGGATTAGGATTAGTTGAAAGGAGTAAATCGGATGAAGGACAAGTTGATAAGAATTGTATTAAAATCTAGAATTGGTTTTAAACCAAGTTGAGAATCAACATCTTCATGTGAAATTGCCAATTAAATGAAATGAAGAACATCGAATGGAAGTCGATTCGCAAGGTACAATCACAAAAGCTGTCTAAAAAGCAAACCCAACTCTCATCAAAATTTACATCAGCCAATCGATTCAACTTTCTTTTAGAAATGGCAACTTACTCTGATCAATGCATTTGAAACTGCCTGACGTAAACTACCAGTCCTTTTTGATTGCCTATCAGTTATACATTCTAATCTGATTTGAAGATGAGAAGTATTAGAATTAGTAGAAACCGATAAGCTTTGAGGATTTGACGATTTCCTATATTTAAATATGGAATTGATTGATTTTAATTGTGATTTAGAAGCAAGAATCAAAGCATCTTTTCAAAAGAAAAGAAAAAGAAAAAATCAGTTTTCATTTTGATATGGATATTGGGAATAGATAACAAATGAAAAAAGAGATAAACAAACAAAGACCTGAAAAAATTGAAGGCTATAAAAAAGACGATCGTTTTGGTTATAAATGTAGTTGATTGTTCTTTCCATAATTGCAAAAAGATCTTCACCACACCATCTAAAGAGTTTTTCAAGCATGCGGGTAACTCCTTCTTGAACTGATATAGATGAAATTTATTCTGGTTTTAATCTTTCTTCTGGATCATATAGTTGTGGTTTTGTTTGTTCCGATGTATTTTCACTGGGTATTGATCGACAATTTGATGAAGCTAACGAGATTCTTGGAGCCGAACAAGTCCCAGTGAAACTGAAAATAAGCCAAGAAAATATGTAAATTAAACAAACCAAGAAACTGATTAAAAAATGATTTGTTGGGAAATCACTCACTGAGCAGTGTCATCATCACCATCATTATCTTCTGCAAAATCCAAATCCTCATCAGATGCTTCATCTAGATTATCGGGCTTCTTTTTTCTTGAATTTTTCTCCGATAGATCATCTTTGAGTATTTGTTAAAATCCCATAAACCCAGAATCAAATAAACTGATAAATTTATGTGATAAATCCTTTGTATAATTTGAATCGAGTTCTATATCTAAATCACTTAAAAAGATCTGAAAGAGTTATTCAAATCAAATGAAGTTGATGGTTTTGTTTGAAATGATAATCAAAGTTCTGTGATTGATTGATGGTTTGTGGTTGATGCTGATGATGATGAAGTGGTTGGATTGGATTAATGTGTGATCCCATTTGGATCGATTTGTTTTGGTTGATATGCCAATTTTGCATAAGAAGGAGGGAGTTTAATCAGGTTTTGGGCAAACCAGATTTGCTCTCAAATTGTATGATATGATATGATTCCTACGGACGTTGAACGATGTCTGTTTAGCATTGGTAACCGTGAAAGTCATCATGATTAGGCATGGCCGCCTGGGTGGAGAATTATGTGTGGTGTTATGCATAAATTGTAAGTCCGGTGGATTGATTGTCAATTATACATGTTTGGAGATTTGATATCCAAGAATGAAAAAATAGACAGTTGATGATGGGCTGTGGTGGGTGTCGCCTTGAAAAACATTTGTCGTTGATGGGATATCCTGTTGCCTACTTACCTGTGTGAAGGAGATCGCAAGTTTTGCAAACAAAAGTGTGGTTGTGGCAACACACAAATCGAACCGTAGCGCAGTGCAAAACGGTCTCGGTGGCGGTACGGTGCGGTCTAATCATTAAATCTCACCGTCACTGTAGCGTAGTCATGGGTACTACTAGGTCTACCCGGCAACTACGGTGAGGTCAACCCGTAGTGGACCAAACCGTAGCCACCGTTTTCACCGTAGTCTACGGTCGGCTACGATCAAAAAATGAGAAAAATTGAAAAAACTCGCAGGTTGAATTAAATTGATTGTAGAGTTAAAAAAGGACAAGTTGAATTAAAATAGTTGTAAAGATTTAAAGAAAAACACATAGATGAGAGAAGGAAACAAGAATAATAAACCAAAGTACAATCACTCAAATCTCCTTGCTCTTCTTTTTCCCTTCGCGCAACTCATGATCTAATAAATAGGTCACTGCTTCCTGAAACTTACCAGAAGGCACCGCCTTGTTCTTGAGCCATTCTCGGCAAGCAACAGACTGTGACACTGTTGAAGGCTTGATGGAGCCTCTACTGGAAACTGCGATGTCAGCAGCCGACGAGAAGGTGCGCTCGACCGGGCAAGAGGTACCCGGCAGAGATAAGTAATCTCGAGCCATGGTTGCTAATATTGGGAAACTCTTTTCGTTACTCTACATCGACGAATTCAATATCAGTAAACAATAAATGGTATAGCAGAAATTTAAAGCCAAAGATGTACTCACTGCCCACCAGTCAAGCGCACTGGTTCCTTTGCCAATTGGATTGGCACCCTCAAGATAACGTTTCAATTCCATCTGGACATCCTGAACAGTTTCAGTCGCCGGGCCAGCTGGAAATAAGTTATCATCCTCGTCCTCACTCTCATCTGCTTGATTTGTTGCGACGATTTCGACCGAAGGTGCACGTGGCGCTGGAAAGTCTTTGGCATACTGAGAAAAGATTGCGTCACAAGAGATTCTGGCCGATATAGCCACATCAGGGTAGAACTTGTTGATATAATTCAATCGGTGTCGAGGGTTTAGGATTGTGGCCATTTGGACTACCTCCGTTTCCGCCGCCTCATTGGCGTACTGTTTGAGATACTTGATCATTTCGGTGATCATCGTATCGAGGCTCGGAAAGGTACTGCTTTGTTGGAGTACCTGCAATTCGGACTGTACCTTACGATATTCGGACAAGACTTTGCAACCCGAGGCAAAGTCACCTTCCATTCGCTTGGTGGCACGCTCGAATACCTGGATCAAATGTTAGTCAATTGAAGATTTTCTATAAGACAAAAATAGATAGTACATACCTCAAGCACCTTGTTCACAGAGCTTACTGCATTCCATTCTTCTTCTGAGATACTTAACCCTCGGAAGAAACGGTTGGTTTTTGAGTCCGTGTGCAACATGCTATTGATGATCTATGGTTCAAAACCTGTTAGATAATTAAATACATACCAAACAATCAATCAGTGAACTGGCTTACCTCATGTCCAGCGGCCGCACGCTTTCGGCTATTGGCCTTTGCATTCCACCTTACCCCCCATCCATGGATGATGCTTTTGAGACCTTGCTTTCTGGCGCGCGTGTTAAACCATTGTCGACGCGAGGAGCTGGAACATATCAAGGATACGACCTTATCACACTACATTAGACAGTATCAAGTCAGCTGCTAGCACACAAAGATTGAATAAGTCATTACCATACTGACCTTCATTAATGCACGTTTGACTAGCTCGGTCGTGTCACTTGGTTCACCATGGTCACAGTCTTCGTCGTCTTCACCATCGTTGGTAGATGTACGTACTAAACCCGCATCGTCTTCATCAGACGATTCAGAAGACTGGACTTCAACATCGTCTTCACCGGAATTGAGGACCAAGGTGGGTACTGGGATACTTGCCCCTGGTTGAGTTGTCGGTTTAATGTGGCCCGCTGAGATGTTCATTGTCTTCAGACCGTGCTTGACGACAAGGGCGAGTTTATGACAATAACATCTAACATGATTAGCAGAAGAATTCCAATAAATTGAATCGTCCGAGTTCTTGAACATCCTCTCTAATTCATCAGCCATTGTTTTGTTGTTGGCACCTGAGTCTGTTGTTTGTGCTAACAACTATTGGACATAGGTCAGTTTTTGTTAATATAGATCAGTAAAAAAACTCGAACTTACTTTCTTGTGAAGCCCATGTTTGATGAGGAACTTCCCAACTGGTCTGGCAAGCAACGCACCACAGTGATGCCACGTCACCAACTTCAAGGTGAGATGGCTGGTTTGAAATTTCCAGTTCGAATCAATCCACGTCGCGGTTACACCGATAAAAGCTAGACGGTTGCCCTTCGTGGTCCATCCGTCGTGGACAAGGCATATTTTGCTTTTGTTATCCTGATTTGTTCCAAAAAAAAAACCTTCATTAGCTTTTGTGTCCAACATAACAAGAAAAATTAAAATAATACTAACATTGATCTTGCTCAATAGCTGATCATACATCGAGAAGTATAACTCCTTTGCAGTCGCGGCTGCCCAAGTCGAGCTCCTGAGATCCGCTTTGGTGTGGGTGAGGTGAAATGCTGCCCTTAGAGTTGGGTCTTGGAATCGTACCCATGGAAGTGCATGACGCAACACCCATATAACCAAGAGCACATTCAAGATATCCACACTGAATGGTGGTCGGGTCATGAATGCATTCATTAATGCTGCTGATGAATTCGTTGCGGATGCATTGGATGAATGCTCGCGTTCGCGTGCCTTCATCCGTTCTTGATAGGTCGGTCCAAGTCCGTGATCTTTCTGTTTCATCGCTTCGGCACGGCCGGAACAAGGGATTCGACACTTGCCGCCGTCTCGATGGCCGTAAAGATTACTGTTTCCGTCGACACCGCGTGTGAACGTCTCCGGACAATATTTGCATTCGTATCCACGTAGAACACCTATGGGCTAGCAAGTGGAAAAAAATCAAAAGGTCAGTTACTGATTTTACTGTTATGACAGATAGAGAAAGGAACGACTTGATAGAGAAACACTTACATCGTCCTTCATCTGGACAGACACCGGTTTATAATAAGACAGAAGGTGCGTGACTGCTTTGCTTTGTGTTCTGAAGGGTTTTGCTACAGGTGCTTCAGGACTGCGTTGGTCGACATCGATGCCTTTCGGGACAGTAAAGTCCTAAGAAGATAAGAGAAAAAAGTCAACATCAATCAAGTCTTGATTGAACAGAGTACTTACAGTGACCTTTGCCCGATTCGTGTCTTTCTTCGCGGCTTTCCTTTGAACCTTTTTCGCCCGTTGAGATGGTGCATTATGGTTGGCTCGTCGCTTCTTTGACTTGATTGGGGTATGAGGGTCTTCTCCAGAAGGTTCGTTTTCTTGTTCTTCTGGTAGATCCTCGTCTTCAAGTTCACCTTGGCCTTCCCCTTCGGTTTCGTCTTCATCTTCATCTTCACCGGGTATATACAATGATCGACGCGAGTCGGCTGAAGTTGGTACAAAGTTGGGATCCTTACGAGCAGGGCTAGGACGAGTAGAGCGACGAGATGGAGCCGGGGTACGTGGTTGGGATTGGGAAGATTGAGTCACAGGCACAGCAAGTTGAGAAGAAGACGATATAAAAGAAGCCATGGACTGCGCCTCTTGGGTTGTGGATTGTTTTCTACGCATATGATGGAAAAGATAGAAAAAGAAGAGAAAGGGGATGGAGCATGGAGGATAATCGCAATAATAAAACGAAGAAGTAATAGAGAAGGAATCGATGGGAGGAAAGGGATGGGAGGACATTCTTTTCCCTTGCTTGGACATGTCGCAGAGCCAAACTAGGGAATCTCGATTGGGACTGCTAGGCTGGATACGACGAAATGAGCAACCAGGAGTGGCTGAAGATAGCTGGATTGGGAATCTGATAAGAGTCCAAAAAGGACCGTAGTAGCCGTAGGCCACCCCGGACTACGGTGAGTATTACATGGAAAATGGTGAGGAGCGGTACGGTACCCCCCCCATATTCTGCCGGGTTTACCACACTACGGTGAGGTGGGACCGTAGCCTATCGGACCGCAGCCTACGGTCCCCAGACCGTACCGCACCGCACCGCGGGCCGTATTTCCCTGCGGTTCGATTTGTGTGTTGGTTGTGGTAGTAGTTGATTGACATAGCCAACGGGTAAACTCGCTATGAGAGGACAATTTGCGCGTTAGTTGAGAATCACGGCAACATAAGATGTGTGCGGATGGGTATTAGGCTGATTGCGGAACTTTGCTTGTGTATTTTTGCCAGAGTTTTGTATTTGAAGTGCCTTTGTGGTTAAATGTAATGATAGCAGACATTGCCACAATGCCAGTATGGGGCGGAGCCAGTGTTTTAACTTAATCAATTTATACGTCTTTGCTTGAGTCCTCAAAGCTATATATTGTCTTCTCCCTTACTATAAGCATTTGCCTTTGCTATCACTGTTGCCCCGTAGCCCCCAACAGCACTAGTAAGCTGGGCTGGAGTACAAGATAGTCATTGCACTCACTGTTTATCCATTTGTAGTGAGTGTGGTAGCCTCTGCAGTGGCTTCACTGAACACAATCCTACCCAAGTTAACTCAAAGACTCAAAGATCATGAGCTTTGTTAACCCATGATACGCTGTCGCCAGGTTCTGTCTGAGCTTGTGGGCAGGTATGCTTCTGTTATTTGGTAGGTCTGGTTTCTTCCCATACCTTGCTCGTAATAGAAAAAGAAAACTCAACTTTAGATTAGATACTCACTGCATAAAGATGTTAAAAGATATATTTTAAGATGTCACTAGAGTAACTCCGCAATTACCACCACTTACCAAGAAATCAAGAGAAAGCTTGAAACCTTCCTATATCTACTCAAATCAGGCACTCGCACATTAGTTTATTTCTGTTTAATTGACTTACCTCAACTTCCTAGCCCAGCTCTAACAGGACGTACAGAATTCCTAGATCCAGTCTGAACACTTGAAGACACACCTACAATCTGGAAGAAGTAATGCATAGAATTGGCGGGATTAATGCAGAATTAGCCTTTGGAACAACATTACCTCAAGAAGCTGAAAAGAAAGTTGACAAGGCTGAGCAAAAGCATGATGAAACCTTGCAGAAGCTCATGATACTGTTACAAAACCAAGAGTCCAGGACTTCTGCCAACCCTGTGTCAAACATTGCTAATGGTGTCATTATAAGAACCTGAGCTCAGCACATGGAACCACCAAAAATCCCCACAGATTCTATAAAAAAGACTTACTTAATGAGGAAGGTTGAACACTTATGTAAGTAATAGATGATAGTTTTTGAAATCGTTTGGATGGTTGATTGACTTAGATTGATACCAGTTGTTCAGAGGTTCAATGCCAGGTTTTTCCGACTCAGAACCTCTGCTGAATCATCCATTTGTAATTTAAAACTTTGTTGTTTGATTGACAAAATCGAAACTCAAGATGATCAAACCTATAGCAAGAGAAAAACTTAGTTAGCCGATGAGCCAAAAGAGATTCTAGAAGGAAGACTTACTTAATGAGGGAGGTTGAAAACTTGTGTAACTAATAGATGATAATTTTTTAAATTGATTGGATGATAAATTGACTTAGAATGATACCAGTTGTTCAGAGGTTCAATGCCAGGTTTTTCCGACTCAGAACCTCTGCTGAATCATCCATTTTTAATTTAAAACTTTGTTGTTTGATTGGCAAAATCGAAACTCAAGCTGATCAAACCTATAGCAAGAGAGAAACTTGGTTAGCTAATGCACGAAAAGAGATTCTAGAATGAAGACTTACTTCATCAGGAAGGTTGAAAACTTGTGTACCTAATAGATGATGATTTTTGAAATCAATTAGATGGTAAATTGACTTAGATTGATACCAGTTGTTCAGAGATTCAATGCCAGGTTTTTCTGACTCAGAACCTCTGCTGAATCATCCATTTTTAATTTAAAACTTTGTTGTTTGATTGACAAAATCGAAACTCAAGATGATCAAACCTATAGCAAGAGAGAAACTTGGTTAGCTAATGCACGAAAAGAGATCCTAGAACAAAGACTTACTTCATCAGGAAGGTTGAAAACTTGTGTAATTAAATAGATTATAGTTTTTGAAATTGATTAGATGGTAAGTTAATCTTTGAGTGAATCTTGAGTATTTGATAAGTTTGATTTGGTCAAAAAACGAATTTGGGAAGGTATGTAAGCAAAAATTTCTATGGATTTTAAAAAGCCATACTTGTGGTTACGTGTATGGCCCATGGGTGTACACTGTAAATATTGTACAACCTAAGATGTCACATCCTTATCAACAAATCCCTAATCGCCCTACTACCTTTGATGAAAAATATCAAGGTGATTTGGATAACATCTTATCGGCTATCGATCGACTCTATACTAATTCACCTCAGTTATCTAATCAAAGAGCTCAATTGAAACTTCCAAGTAAAGATTTGCTCTCACTTGATTTGGTGATCTCTTCAATCAAACGTACAGCCGCTCGTAGATTAGACACTCGAAGAGCTTCACTTCCTACCTTGGTATCACAAGGTGTGGCTGCAATGGGATGGTGTGTCGAATCACGTTCTTCAACCCTGGAAGAAGAAGGTCCAGCCGAACTCGAATTACTCGATAGGTTGGAAAGAGCGGGCAGTCGTCGATATACCAATCAATGTTCTCCAATCCCACCTATCGAGCAACAACCTTCGTTGATGACACTCTACACTCGATCTATGCGTGAAAATGACGCTATGGAAGCTATTCTCAGCAAAACAGGTCAAGGCAGAATGTCTAATCAGGATGCGCTCTTGAGAAAGAATCGATTATCGATTCCAATCAGTCTAGCCACCTCTACTTTAACACGTTCTGGTGTAGAACTTGACACTGCTACCATACATGATGATGATGTGACGAGTGATAAAATCGGATAATTACAAGGAGGTCAATTCCCCGCTCCAACTCCGACTCATCGATCTCAATCCATGCCTAACATCTTTAAAAAGAACAAGACCCATACAACACCTCCTCAGAAACGTAGTTTGTTTGGAAAGAAGTCATCTAATCCACCTAACTCTACCTCCTCTGATCCTCGAGATTCAGCAGAAGACCCATTTCGGATGCCCTCTTTGATCGATCATCCATTAGCGAATTTCTTGAACGATATCTCCAATCAGGATCTTGATACTCCTAACGACCATGTCACAAGCCCCGGTAAGCTTTCTTTGAATCTCCCTTTCCTTTTTGTTAGGTGACTCGTCCTATGATCCATCAACTGACCTTGACCTACTATCTGGAGATGTACAGCAGGAGGATCTCATGATCGAGAAACCGGATCAAATTCGTTGGGCAACCGAAGTAGGTCCAAGAATCGGGACCACGAACGTTTGGCTATGGCGGCATGATGAGAGGATGATTTTGAATGAGAGTATTGAATATCGACTTGATGGATCTGATTTTATTGAATTTACCGTTAAAGAAGTGCATTTTCCAGATGAAGTGTTTAGAGTTTTGTTACCTGGTAAGATTAAAGCCGAAAAAGAAAGAAAGGAAGGATTGATTGTATTTTGGAATGAAGTGGAAGATTTGAATAAAGAGAGTGAGATGGAGAGAGTTAAAGAAGAATTTTATGGGGTTCAAGACTGGAATCGAAACCAACCAGATCGAATTGATTGTAGAAGGTGTGGGAATGGATTGAAAGAGGATTTAAAGAAGATTGAGAAATATTTAGGTTTACCTTCTGAGGGATGGGAAGATTTTGTTGAGTATTGGATTTGTCATGAGACCAATGATCATGGAGGGTATTTTGATGGAAAGAAGAAGAAAGGAGATTGGAAACGAGATGTGAGGGAGAATGAAGGCTTTGTAGGCAATAAGTTTGTAGAGTTGAAGGAAGATTTAAGAGAAGCCCAAACGGCAAGAGGAGGCTTGGGATGGAAAGTGAAGGAACAGGTGTGTTTGTGAAAACTTAATTTGGTTGTCTCGTCTGTTTTTTATTGGATTATTAGATTCTTTTCAATTTTATTTTGTGTTGTTCAAAAGCAAAAGAAATCAAATGAACCTCATCATCCTTCAAGTTTGTATCGGATGCAAGCAATCGACGCAATCATTCTCGATTCCTATAATTTTTCATGTTCATATCTTGATTGGATTCATCATAAAGGAACTCATACCTCTCTCATCTATCCATCCCCCAAAGGGTTCTTTTCTTCTTCTTTCATTTCATTTCATTTTATTTCTTCTTCCTATCTCTCTCTCTCGTTTTCTCTTTCTATCCTCTATCCTCTATTCTCTTTTGTCATTTATCTATTGCTTTTTCTTTGTTTTAAATATTCAGGGCAACAGATACTTAACTTCATTTGTTTTTGCAAGAATGTTTTATTTTATCTTGGAAGATTTGACACACCTGTTCCACAGAGAGAGGTCAAGCGAAAGAGGAAGACTTGACAAAAGAGAGAGACGCAAGCAAGGAGAATCCCTTTTTTGGTTTCAATTGAGTGTAGTTTGACTGATACAGCGATCCCAGCATGACTTTTTTCATTTTTTCCACTATTCAGTTCCTCAAGAACAACCTTTGATTGATAAAAATTTAAATCATGATGAGGCTATGATTGAGAATACATTTTTATCTTACATTTTATTTCATAGGTTTTTTTAATGTTTTAATTTGTACCATGGTTTCTTCCCACTTTACAGGAAGAACCCTTTTCACCATGCTATTCAGCGGATC
>NW_006768892.1:62470-65085 GCF_000204055.1 Melampsora larici-populina 98AG31
AGATCTGTTGGTTCAATAGGTTCCAACCTATAACAAATCTGTGCCCTTGTACTATCAGTAGTAATTCCTTGAAGTAGATCACAAAAAGTAGAAAGTGAAATACCTGAATAAAGTGATAAGACTTGATTAGTAAATTATGACACATAACTTTATTTTAAAGTGAGTGAAAAAAGTTCTTACAAGATAAAAAGATAACATCACCAGTTTTACAAACAGACAAAAGTTCAGTTGAAGCTTCATCCCATAAAGTGATTTTAAGAGTAGAGCCAGTATCATCAATACAATCAAATGCAGCCAAAGTAGCAATAGATTGACCTGTTCTTGGTTTTTTCAATGGAATGATTCTGATAGGATTAATTTCATTCAAATGAAAAATCAAATCATGAGTGATTTTTTGATGTTTGTTTTGATGATGATAATCATTTAGTCCATTCAATTTTGTACAATTTCTTGATTCAAAATGCCATTCTGGTGGATTATATACTATTGATTCAGAAAAACTTTCTTCAATTTTTGAAAAGTTTGGATTCTTGATTGATCAATTGATTTGTGTCGAATTAGGATATAAACAGCTCACATCTAGACAATGCAATGCACATTTCATCAGGTTTTGACTAAGACTATCTTTATGCCTAGATCGAGAAACCAAGAATGAGTTGAAATGAGAAAAAAAATCCGAACAAAAAAACCCATGTCGTATAGGAAGATTTTAAAAGCAATCGTGAGGATGAAAACCGGACAATGCGTAAGCTTGCTGCTTGAGAAAAAGAAAGATAAGCTTGGGATGCTTTTCAAAGCGGCTATCTGAACCAACATATAAAAAGGAGGAACTGCTAGGAAAATACATCCCAGAAGATACCCGACTCATTGAAATACTCGACTCACACAAGTAAATTGTAACATTTTGTTATTTAGATAATTTATGTGTTCTGAAGGGTTGAAGATGACTTGAACTCATTGAAATACTCGACTCATGCGAGTAAATTGTAACATTTTGTTATTTAGATAATTTATGTGTTCTGAAGGGTTGAAGATGACTTGAAATACAATTACATCTGGCAGATTTCTCCTTTTTCTGTCCATCAAATCAAAGACTCACCAACATGCATATCCGCTGCACATGTGAGGAATGCAAAGCTTTCAGCAATTCTCCACAAGGCACCAAGTGGGATTTCAAGTCACCTGCTTATTGAAAGCACAAACAAGAACTTTGCGCACGAGAGGCAGTCACGGATTGGAGTAAATTAGAATTTTCGCATCACCAATCTCCGAGTCATGCTCAAAGGGTACCAACAACAGGAGTCCAAAGCGATATGAATTCCACGAACCCAGCCAATTCCCCCCCTGCCAATACATCCACTTCGGTTCAAACTTTGGATCAAAACCCACCGGACGATGGCTCGTCAAACAACTGTGGAGAACACATCTCTGAGAGCTCAAAAGCCAATGAAGATTTGTACAAATTCGATGCAGGTCAGGCCATAGTATTCATTCTGTGTGACCAATCTCTACTGACAATCAAAATTCTTGGCCTACCCCCAGAATTGTATCGTCATGGGCCATGGGAATTTTCAGACACAACCCTCACCAACATAATCCTTGTGGCCTGTCTATATCTATTCAACCACTTGAGCATCTCTGCAAGTAACATAGCTCTCAGAATTTTAAACGTAGTCAATCCATCTACAGCTGAAGCCAAAAGTGACTCCCTTGATATACGGACAGTTACCAAGAAGTTAAAGCTGGAACCTGAATTAAGAAAAAAAGTATGTTGCCCGGCTTGCTTTTGCTTATATGAAAAAGAAGAAGCTCCATTTCTCTGCACATATCGTGGAACGACTTGAAGCCAAGCGTGTTCTCAAGAATTATTTCACCACGAAGATCGCTCCCGCCCCCGTCGTGTCTACTATACCCAATCTTTCAATGCGTGGCTTGCTAGATTCCTGAACAGGCCTGGCATCGAAAAGCTCTTGGACAGCCCATTTGATCATAGACCACCTTCATCAACCACGTCCAGTATCTGGGACTCCCCAATGTGGAAGGATCAGAAAGGTCACGATAACTTGCCATTCACTGCTACAAGTGGCAACCTTGCCTTTTCTCTGGGTGTAGATTGGTTTGATCCGTGGGGGAACAAAGCGGCCGGGAAGTCAGCATCACTTGGTGCAATCTCATTGATCTGTCTACATCTACCTCCTGAATACCAATACCGTCCCAAAAACATTTACCTCGCTGGAATTAAACCAGGCCCACAGGAACCAGATGTCATTAAAATCAATCATGTCTTGCGTGATCTTGTCGGCGACTTTCTTCTTCTTTGGCAAGGAGTACATTTCTCCTGCACAGCTGAATCTCCACTTGACACTACACAAAATATAATATTTTCTGGGCAGAAAATTAAATTATTGATACACAAAAATATTGAGAGGCCAGGAGAAGGGCAAAAAATAAATCAAAATATGCATCTTGTTCCCTGCGGTGAGAGCTTCACTCTCCATATTTTACCATATTTTTAACAGTCCGTATTGATCAGTGTACTAACAATAAACCTTCATAATCATCCAATTACAACCTGTAACAAAGCACTGAAATTTGGCTCATTAGTGTCTAGAGAA
>NW_006768893.1:0-19791 GCF_000204055.1 Melampsora larici-populina 98AG31
TATTATCTTTCTTGTAGTGTAAGGTGGCAATCTTCGATTGGGAGAAGGCCTACCGACAGATTGCAATCCACCCGTCGCAATGGCGTTTTCTCTTGATAATGGATCTCCGTAGAAGAATGTGGTTGGATACGCGAATCCAGTTCGGAGGCGTGGCCGGGTGTGGAGTTTTTGGTAGGCCGGCAGACCTGTGGAGAAAGATTGTAATCGAACACTTCAAGTTAGTAACTGCGTTCAGGTGGGTTGATGACAACCTCCTTATCAAAGACAAAAGTAATACGACCACTATTCAAGACATTGTACTCTTAAGCGCCGAGATGGGGGTGTCGTCGAACGAAGAAAAAGTGCACGAGTTCGCAGATGAGCAACGCCAACACCAGAACCACTCCGCATCCAATAGCGGTTGCAGAGTGGTTGCGCAGCGGTTTTTACCATCACTATAACATGCGCCATATGTAGCGGGGGCTGCGCACCACAGCCCCGGGCCAGTTTTCCCAATAGCGGGTCAAGCGCAGCGCAACCCGACCGGCCTCGGGTTTTCCACTATATAGCGGCAATACAAGCTGGGTCCAGGGTACCCAGGCTGTACTACTACATACCAGCGCCACTGGATCTCTTTACCGACCAACCACACCGAACAACTCATTCATTCCTCTCATCAACTAACGACACCACACAACCCTTGGATGTATTGACTTCGAATCTGGCTGGCTTGTGGTCGAACTTGAAGATAGGTTGTCTTCAAATTCGGCTGAAATGTGGGTCTGCAATTGGTATTTCAAGTTGTGGTACGTCTTTTTCTCAAGTAGAAATTGAGAAGCTCGTTCGATTCGATCATCAGTGACGCTAATACTTTAATACTTTTATTACAATGCCCATTTCCAAATCATCATCGCAAAGCTCCTCGACTCTCCAGGTTCCCAGTAAGTCCAGCTCTAGAACTCTTCGACCTCCTAGCCCAGCTCGCTCCCAGCCTGGATTTGTAGTACCTCCCAAAGACTCTCGAACCTCTCTCAGTATCACCATTTCAAGTTCAGCGAACTCCGAGGATGATCAGCCAGGTACTCTGAGTCTTGCTCATCGACTTCCATCACCTCGACCCGTCAAAAAAGTTACCACCAAGAAGAGACTCTCAGTCACCGCTCAAACAAAAGTCAAACCAACTGACAAGGGAAAGGTTTGTTGTTATCTATTTGCCTTTCTTATGTATTCAAAGATTTGGCTGTTAACTAACAATGGCCTATCATGTCCAGCCTCGATCATCAACCAGCAAACGTGTTAGATCATCATCAGCGAGATCAAAAAGTCCTTCGCCCCGACCAACCAAGCGAGCAAATATGGATGTAAGTGATCCATATCACATCCGAGCTTCAACAAACTTTGCTGATTTGTCACAAGCAGCCCTTTGAAGTTCCCGATGATGTTGATTTATCTCAAGATTCTGATATCGAGTTTGTTGGAACTAATGGACCCACTTATAATGAAGCTCGTAGCGCTCGCGTGAACGAACTCCTTGAGTTCTTTCACCCTCCTGATGTACGTGTCCATCAACTTCTTGTATAGACATTTAGTTTATTTTTATCTTTTCTTTGTTATGCTAACATGAATGTTTATTACTCAGGGTCTCAACTATCAGTGTCGTTGGTGCAATAAGATCTTCAAGAATGGTCGTCAATCATACTGGAACTTGTGGGGCCATCGCGATGGCAGTGCCAATCGCCCTGCTTGCAAGAATCGGCATCGAGCAATTGAATCCGGTCGCAAACTTCCACCTACCTATCATGAACAGAACAAGAAAAGTCAAGATTCCACTTTAACTTCCTTTGTCACTGGACCTACTTTCACGGTCGAGCTTTTGAACATGATATTGGTATTATGGATCATTCGGCACGCTCTCCCATGGGCTCGATTTGAAGACCCAGCCCTCCGTACCGCCTTCTACTCAGTCAATCGTGGTGCTGTCGTTCGATCTTCCACCTGGGCGGCCCAGCAGTTGGTGCAGCTTTTTGGGGCCTTGCATGACAAGGCGATTAACACATTGAAAGTAAGTTTTACCTGTTTAACTTTTTGATATCCTCAGATTATATATTGATTACTGATTGACTTTTGATCTTCATAGGTAAATCAAGGGAAATTCTGCTTGATACATGATGTGTGGACAACTAAAGGGAACCGGTACGCTTTTGTTGGCGCATCGGCCAACTATATCGACGACTCTTGGCAGTATCAATCCACCCATCTCACACTGAAGATGGTGGGGTGGAGACACTTTGGAGCTCTCCTGGCCAGACCAATTGGCCGTTTTTTGATTCGGCATGGTCTTCATAAAAAGATAAGCCTCCTTTTTTTCTCGTTATTTATATTTCTCTTTGTTTATCTTTCTGTCCTTTTTTTATTGTCCTCCTTACATGGTAGCTCAGACCACCGACAGCGGAGGGAACAATCGCCCGATGGCTACTGAGCTTCAGGCAATGTTTGCAAGCTCTGAAGACGTGGCCAGCTGGGACAGCTCAACACATCACGTTCGATGTTACGCGCACAAGCTCAATCTGGTTGTCGGGCACGGCCTCAAGGCAATTGGTCAGAATGTAGGTAATGCAAATCCATCAACACCTTACGGATTTGCCCTTCCAATCCCTGGGCTTGAGGTAAACGATGGCGAGGATGCAATTGAGTACAATGAATCGGACTCAGAATCCGAAGATGAAATTGGCTTACCTGATGATCCTGATGGTGTGGACGACGAAGATGAACACGAAAATCGACGTCGAGATGTTATCGGTTGTGATAAAGATGATGTAGTAGCTGTTGCACTTGCTAAGGTCAGTTCTATCCAATAATTGATCAAATCGCTGGATTTGGTTGCTAACTTTGTTATCTCATTAATTTCTTAATTTTGATATAGGTCGACTCTGTCTCTGGGCAGATCTCTAGCAGTGCTGCTCGACGTAACGATTTCAAGTCGCGTGCTACTCGCATGGGTTACACCGGCCAAATGCTTAGAAGGCCTTGCAAAACCCGATGGAACAGCCATTACGAATGTCGTAAGGTAGCTTGTGAGGCCCAGGAGGTACGTAATTTCATTATATCTTCCAATTTCATCTTATCTTCTGATACAAATATTGTATCATGATTTTGCTTTGTAGGTGATCAATTCCATGATCGCGGCAGAGCGCAAGGCATGCTTCTTTAAGGGTATTACAATTTCACCCTCCGAATGGCATGCTGTTGAGACAGTTAATAAAGTATTAAAGGTGTGTTTTCTTTATTGTGATTGATTGAGTTCAGGTTACTGACGACCAGTTTTATTTCATAGACTTTTGTCGATGCCACCTCTCGAGTTGAAGGGGACAGTCCCACGGGCTGTATCATCTTGGCTGAATACAAGAGAGTGATTAACAAGCTCAAAGAACATCAAGCTGAATCAGGCATCTTTCCTAGTCTCAACAACGCCATAACCATCATGATCAAATGGCTTCAAGAATATCAAGATGAGGCTGTCAACTGCGATGCGATAGTTCTTGCCACGATTCTCAACCCCCGATTCCGAGTCAAATTTTTTTCGCTCCACTACCCCGAGCACGAAATAACATCTCAAGCCCTGATTGAGACTGCTTTTGAAGACATCTTGCAAGAGCCTGAGGCTGAGGCCACACCACCACCACCACCTGAAGATAACGACAACACCATCTCCCCCAAGCCCGACATTTTCGATGTGTTTGGAGATTCAATTGGTGGTCCCAGCAAGTCTATGACATCGGAGCTCGATGATTTCTTGCAAGGTCGACTTCCCATCAAAAAAGATCAAACACCTCTCAATTGGTGGAAGGTATGTTTCGGTTTTCACAGGTCTACTATTTACTGGTGATTCTTATGTGAATCTGATGTGGCTAACCTTTTCATGTTCTTTTATTTACAGGAGCATCAACATCGATTCCCCCGACTTGCAAAACTTGCCCGTGACTATTTGTCTATCTCCGCCACATCATGTGCATGTGAGCGGACTTTTTCTGCCGCTGCTGACATATGTACCCCGTCGCGAGGCAGTATGCTTCCTAAAACAATGGAGCGTCTTGTTGGATGTCAAGCGTGGTTGAAGGCGGGAGTGATACCTGAAGGCGCTTTTGAACCAGCTGCAACAGCTCTTCAATTCTATATGGAAAAGGTGGTTAAGAAAACCAGCTAGTTATATTGTTTCGGATGGGTTTTTTTCTATCTCCCGATTCTTTCTGTTATGTTTTCTTTTCATTTCACCTTTATCTTGTTTTTTCTTTTCTACAGACGCTACATCTACTGTCCTACTTGCTCCAGCCTTTTAGGCTTGGACGAGTACACATAGATTTAAATTACAATTTTGTTATCTTTGGTTTGGCCCCATGATGCGCTATCGTAGCGGTTTAGTGCGCTATATAGCGCGCTATATAGCGAATATCGGAGCGAATTCGCCGCTCCGATACTCTGTGAGATTCTTTACATAGCGAATAGCGGATCAAGTGTGCTGTGGTTCATAGCGGGTGCTCCGCATCACAACAGAATTGGCCGAATTTCTGTTGCGCTGCGGAGCGATTCCGGTGTTGGCAACGCTACATTGGCTTCATCTGGAACGTAGCGGAGAGGACCGTCCGCTTACCTGAGGATAAATTCATTGAACGGAAACAACAAGTTAACGATTTCTTAGGTAAAGGAGCGTCATTTAATCTTAAACAAGCGGAAAAACTGGTGGGGAGATTGGTCCATACGACTCACATCATTCCTAATATGAGATGCTACATGCCGAGCCTACACCGCTGGGAAGCAGAATGGAAGGTACCATCAGCGAGACGAAAGATTCCAGGCGATGTGAGGGAAGACTTACTTGAATGGCAAGCCGCACTCGAGAGCTTTCAACCCAGAAGAATAATCCCAGATTCAGTTCCCATTGACGTAGAATGGGTGGGTGACGCCTCGATGTCAGGAATAGGTGTTCTGATTGGATCGAAGTGGGCCGAGTTCTGGTTAGTAAAAGGTTGGAACTTAATAACAACACATCGTGGTAAGCGAAATATCGCCTGGGCCGAAACAGTAGCAATAAGGTTAGGGCTATTGGTTTTGAGCAAGTTAAGAGATGTACGAGGGAAGTCCTTCATAGTACTTACTGACAATACAACGTCACAAGCCGCCGTTGACAAACATAAGTCGGGTGATCAAGCTGTGAACGAAGAGTGGAAACAAGTGCAGAAGTTGTTAGCGGAGCTACAATGCGACGTCGTAGCCGAAAGGGTAGCAACGGGTGATAACATGGCTGACTTGTTATCTAGAGGTTTGGACAACCGCAAAGCTGCAGATCGGGTAGAGATTGTTGTACCAGATGACCTACGTTTAGTAGTGAAACAGTGCTTGTGAAATGAATTGTTCTCGTTTCTTCTTTTTGAGTGCCATCGTGATGAGTTAGTCCCGGGCCGGAGCTTCCGATCTAAGTCATGAGAAGTTGAGATGTAAGTTGTCAATTGAGACTACCATCTAGCAACAAATCGCCATCCTCAACCCTTCCCGCCAAACGAATAGAAGCTTCAGCAATTATGGAATTCCTTAAGGGTTTAGATGGAATCAACTCGGTAGCTAGTGATCCAATAAAATCTTACATGATTAACGGAAGCTGGTCAGAAGCAACAATCAAGCACTATAATGCTGGTGTTTTGAAGTTGATGGCCTTTGCTAAGGATAAGGATATCCCTCGATCACTCTTGTTGCCGGTCGATCGAGAGGTACTGTACGCATTTGTCGTTTGGGCGGGACCGAAGCCTTCAATAGAACCGATGGACCCGAAAGCCCCTCCAATAAAGACCAATACAATTCGAACTTATCTTTCGGGCATCAAGGCATGGCACCTATTCCATGATTTCGAGTATCCTCACTCGGCAACCGATAGGATCGAGGTGATTTTGAAAGCGGCTCAGAAGCTCGAGCTTAGAGAAGAACCTAAGGAAAGAAAGAATCCGGTAATGGTGAAACATTTGTTTGGTCTTTTGGAATGTCTGTCGGACGGATCGTTAGAGAATCAAACGGCGTACACAGTGGCTCTAGTAGCGTTTTGGGGCATGGCCCGTCTAGGAGAATTACTGAAGCCGGCAAAAAGCAAAAATCAGATTAGGATTAGAGATTTGGTTTGGAGTGAAAAGGGAGACTTCTTACGAATCAAAATCAAGGAAGCGAAGACGGCGGCTGTTGGAGAAGTTCAAGAGATCCACTGTCAGAATCAACACTCCCTCCTTGACCCGGTTAGTGCGGTTCAGAGGTTGATCAAGGACACGAACGCTACAGACGACGATCCGCTGTTTTCGTACCCTAAGGGTGATAAGAGGATAACTTTGACGAAGGCGAGATGTCAGAAGATATTCGCAGAAGTATGGGAAAGTAGAATGAGAACGAAGTTAACGGGACACTCGTTTAGAATCGGTGGCGCGTCGTTGAGGTGGAATTTAGAGTGTCCTCTAGAACAGATCGTCATTATTGGACGTTGGAAATCAAAGGCCTACAAACTTTACATTAGAGAGTATAGCAATGCAGATTTGTTGAATACAGTGCGATTACTCGAAGAACTTCGATTGTAATAGTTTAAATTACAAACCTTATGTCAATGATTAACATGCGTGGAAGATTGCAGCAATGGTTCGCTCTAGCATAAGATACTGACTGGCGAGGCTTTTGCCATAGGATCACTTCAAAGACGCTCGGGGGGTTCTCGACCTTGACACAGATCACTGGAGATGGGAGTTCGCAGGCTCAGGACCATGACCTGAGTCAAGGGGAAGCGCTCTCCCATCTCAAGTTCTCGGTGGTCCTACCTCCCTCTGCCCTCATAGGGCGGGGGGCCCCCCCCCAAGAAACCCAAAGTGTTCATGGAACAGAGCCTTTAGGTTTGCCTAGGACAGTATAGAGTTCTTGTAAATATACATTACAACATCTAACAGAGAGGCTACGTGGATTTAACACTACACGTATCTGGATGCTAATTGAAAAGCTCACCTCTCCTGAGACACCACACAAGAGAGAGTGGATGGTGGACGGTACCCAAAGGCACGACGGTACCGTCTGTTTCCACGGCGAGTGATGGGGTCGGACTATGGGTCGTGGGAGGGAATAGCCTTCTATCGAAGGTAGGTTTCTCCCGACGCGAGCTTGGAGATTTCGGAATAAAAGTGAAATTCCCTTCACTTCTCTTTCTCACTCCGCGCGTCAACTTTCCCATAGCTGACTATCCCACACTCGGATCTGGACTCCCTTCACTCTCTCATCTCTCACTTTAAGCTCTCCCGCTTAGATATTTCTTTTCAAACCCACCCGCCGCCCAGAAAAGTCGTAGTTCGATATGAATTACCGTGAAGGGGTTCATGGGATTGTAGACATATGATCCGTCAAGAGGCAGGTGTGTCATACACGTATATGTAAGTTTCCCAGAAGATTGGGCAGTAAGATGAGGTGCAGTGTGTGAGTTGCCTAGCCCACCGTTCAGCGCTCTCCCATCTCAAGTTCTCGGTGGTCCTATCTCCCTCTGCTCTCATAGGGCGGGGCCCCCCCCCAAGAAACCCAAAGTGTTCATGGAACGGAGCCTTTAGGTTTGCCTAGGACAGTATAGAGTTCTTGTAAATATACATTACAACATCTAACAGAGAGGCTACGTGGATTTAACACTACACGTATCTGGATGCTAATTGAAAAGCTCACCTCTCGTGAGACACCACACAAGAGAGAGTGGATAACACTATAGCAGTGTTGATAGTAATAAAAATTGTGCTTTTGAGATAAAATTTGTGTGATACATTTCTCTGGTGCCTTATCAGTACTCAATCAACGCCTGAAGCGCTCCGCGGCGCTCCGCTTTTTGGACAAAAATTTGCAGCGGCGCGGTTTGCCGCTACACATGACACCCGCTTTCGATCCGCTTTAAGAAAGCACCCGCTACATGAGTACACCTCGAGGTCACCTTTTGTCGAGCAACCGCGGTCAGGTGGTGGAATTATAAGCCCGTTGAATCCCGGCTGAGAGCTGGCCGGACAGCGGCTTGGCCCTGATCTAGAAGCCTGTACAAGAAAACCCCGCTGGTCTATCACTTTGACCAGCGGTTGTAAGATCATAATTTCATTGACTGGCTTGATCTCAATTTTTTTCTTCGGCTTCCCGCTTGGTGTCTGGGCCAGCGGATGAAAACTGGCTATCTTATGGCTGAGTACCCCAAAGTAAATGAACAACGGCACTGTTGCCATTGATAAACCAGTTGACGAAGTCTGAAGAGCAGCGCAATCCACCGGTGGCGCGATCCATCACTTTCGAACATGCTGAGCTCATCAAAAGCAGAGGGCCAAAGGATGCGATTCCCTTCTAAGATCTTTCTGAAACATCGTCGCCATCTTCGTTATGTCCTGAAGTTCGTCATCACCTTGACACTTCATCTCTCATCTCTCTCATTATTCATTTCTTCAAGAAAGAACACGATCTTCAAATCATTGTTCGTTTTCATTTATTCAAGTTGACATTCTTATTGTTCACTCGTTGTTTGTCCGTCGATTATTGAACCATGGCTAAAACCGATGCGCTAGAGAAATGTAACACTAATTTCCTACAAGTTTATCCGATATTGCGCATCTGACACCACACCTTTCTTATTCGCAAGGCTTTATTGAGACGCCTGAAGGGCCAGACAGCGCTCGTTTTTTCTGTGCTGCTTGGGACAGCCGTCCATTGAAACCCGATTCGCTTAGGAAACATCGTGCATCACAAAATCACATTCAAAACTTTGAAAAGTGGCTCATTCGCCACAGCAATCAAAAACACAATCAGAACACAAACGATGGAAGCGAAATCATCTCAAATGGAAATGTCATGTTCCAGTCTGAATCAGATCCTGAGAGTGATCCCGGTGATCAGGAAATTTACTTGTCTCCTGTTGATCTTGACGAAGATGACTTTGAAGCTGAAGATAGAAGAAAGACACTGCTGGATCTTTACGCTCGAGATCATACTTCAATTTTCAAATCACCCGCTCTCAGTGTTGACAGCCAAGACAATGACGAGTACGACAACAACGACAACAAAACCAGGATTAGTGAACCCGATGAGCAAGATGATGGTCAATCACATATCTCTGATGACCCAAACGAACGTGACGGCGCTGATATAGATGGGAATGACCCTTCTTGGGCTCCTTTTTCAAGTTTGGAGGCAAGTATTATGGCTTTATCTTATTAGATCTTTGTCTTAATGAGCAACATCTGTCTCTCTCATTAGCAATTTGTGGGTCTGCTGACATTAGGCTCAGGAAGGACTACAATGTCATTATTGCAATACGAACGTGTACGGTCATTTGTTGGTTTGCTCAACATTAAGCTCCCAGGATACAAAAGTCTGCAAGAGGCTCGCCGAAAGCTCAAGATGAGATATGATTTCACCGTGTTGCAGACTACCAGCGCTCTTGAAAAGCCGTGTTTTGGGCTGCAGGTCAAGCAGATATTGAAGCAGGTAAGCAGATGTTTTCGGGACTACAGCAGTTTCATGATTATTGATAAGTGGCATTATAGGAACTCAGTAATCCTTATGTTAGAGAATATCTTGACTTCATCCCGGTCCAGCCAAACTCGACTTCTAAAGTCAACTCATTGATACAATCCAAGAAATGGCGTGAGGAACTTGAATGCAAATTGCGTGTGCAGATGGTCGAGCGGCCCCAAGGACATTTTTATCTATTTGAGCCTGTGCAACTACAATCAAAACAACTCGTAGTTCCAGTCTATTTCTACCGTTCGGGATCCAATACATTGGCAAAGTGTGTGCCAACGAACCAACAACTCAACAATAATTTGACGATCCGAATAGAATTTCCGTCAGTTTCAAAGTTCGACTCCAATGAATTATCCTCAATAAACGTGAATAGCTTTTGGAGATCGTTTGATAAAGTGGAATTACGTCCAGGTAAGCTCCTCAAGGACCGCTGTGGCGAATTTATGTACAGTGAGCTTTTGTGATCCCATTGTTTTGCATGCCACCCACCAAATTCTGATCTTCTTCCGATTTCAGAGCGCTCTGTAGGAGCCTTCACCAAAGTACCATTCACAAATCCTTGGCGTACGAAAGCTGGTGGCCGCATCATTTGCCATATACCTCTGGCTCTATACTGTGATGATCTATCAGGGAACGTTTCAAAACGATGGAATAAACATATTGCATTTTATTTTACTTTGGCTGGTTTGCCTGCAAAGCTGGCAAACCAGGAGTATAATTGTCACTTTTTGACCACTTCGAATACGGCAGGAGCGCTGGAACTGGCTGATCCGGTGATTGAAAGTATCAAGTAAGTCTTCTGGAATGATTCTGGCCATCAGTTAGATTACTAGTTGAATTTGATCTTAACTTTGATTCCAAAAAGTGGTCTATCTACTGAAGGCTTTGTTGCGTATGATTGCAAGATTAAAGCCGAAGTTTTTGTGATGACGATGGTTCTAATGCATTTAGGCGACTCGCCAATGCATTCTGAAGTTAGCAATACTATGAATCCCTCAAGCTCACTAACGCCTTGCAGAATCTGCCATTTACAGGTTGATTCACTAGCCGCAAAAAAAACCACCACATATGTGTCCAACTTTCTCGGAGTCGACGAAAGCGGAAGGCCAGTAAGTTTATTTTCTCTCATTTATCTATCTTTATGTCCCTTCAATGAAAACTGACACCCATTTTTGTAATCAATGTAGTTATCCCTGCCAATACGAGACTGGTGCGCTACAATCAAGGGTACGAAAGATCTTTGGCAGCTTGCGCAGCGTCCAGCAACAATTGCGCTCTTCGACAGTCAATCTTCAACTCTGGGAATAAGAATTACACTGAATATGGAGTTTGTAAGGATAATTCAAAACTTCCATCGAGATAAAACACTCTCCAACGACGATGTTGCCGGTCTCTGCCAAGAATTGAATAACAATTTTGGCGAGCATATCTTCAACCCATTTCTCTGTCTTGAGGGTATGTATTTTCTGTTCAGTCGGTTCATGGTCTGTATGGAAATTATAGAAAATTGACTGCCTTTTTTTGGATGCGCCTCAACCAGGCTTTGATGGCCATCGGGATACTCCTGTAGAGATTTTACATGTGGTACTTTTAGGTTCTGGCAAGTATATGTTACGTCATCAAATGAAGAAATGCACAGCAAGCGAAAAGAACAGCATACGAACCCGGTGGAGATCATTCAACACGTCGGGTCTAAACATTCCACCTATTCAGCCTAAAACCATGATCCAACATTTTCAAAGTCTCAATGGTAAAGAGTTCCGGGCTGTCCTTCAAGCAGCACCATTCATTTTTTTTGAATGTAATTTGACACCAGAAGAGCGCGAAACTTGGCAGGCGCTCTCCAATCTTGCACCATATCTATTCCAAACCGAAATATCTGATATTGATACTTATCGCCATGAACTTTCCATTCGCATTCAACATCTTCTCAAAGCAATAGTTCAAATGTCGGCTCAATGGTGCAATAAACCAAAATTCCATATGCTCATTCATTTATGCGATTCTATTGACAGGTTTGGTCCAGCTTGCCTTTTTGCTACAGAAAACTTCAAATCTTTCAATGGGAATACAAGGCACTCATCGGTACATTCAAACCATCTCAGTCCGGGGCGCGATATAGCAAATTCTTCTAACAACAATCGCTTGATGAGATCAATCACGGCGGGGTCTTACAATTACAATTGTGAATCCCAAACTTATATTAGATCAAGTCCAAATGTTCAAATGATATTTCAAACAAACATCCTATTGCAAAAGGCGTTGGGTTACAACTCCTCGTGGAATAAAGAACATCAGATTGAGATCGGCCGTAAGTTGATTACCTTCAGTTGATTACCTTCAACCTTCAGTGTGATCCAGCGCACTTACTTTCTTCGTTTATATTTAGGTAAACAACCTTTGCAACCTGATGATCCCGAAGCAATGATTCCCAAGGCTATATGTCATGCTTTCGCAGCAAAAGATTGGAAAGTGCTGAAATCAATCAGTCTGCAAAACAAGCAAAGTGTCACGACAGAATGTTTTGTTTCGGTAAAAGATTGTGCGGCCACTGTTAGAACCATTGGTCGAGTAATCAGGGTTTGGGGCGTTGGTGGGTGTGCCTTGCGTCAAATCAAGGTTGAAATCATCAAGTTTGAGCTTGGCGGAATCAATGATTTTTACGGCATGAGGGATATAAAAGAGAAAAACTCTCCTCGTGGATGGATAAATCCTCAAGTAAGTGTTTTGAAAATACCTCACGTAATTCTTCTCTGCTGAACCAGCTCTCCAGGATATCGAGGCAGTCTTGAATGTCCAGCATGAGTGTCACAGAAGCAAGTGTACGGTTCAAAAGATTCGTCCAATATTGATTGAACGTCAAGTCTCAAAAACTCTCGATTTCGCCATAGTTCATGTTCAAACCAAGAATTATGTTATCAACTCTGCGGCGTTCTATTCCACTCAACTTCATCAAGACTGGGCGCAGCTACCGTGTAATGCAGTCACCCCAGTGGAATGGACTACTGCTATTCAAACTGGGATCAAGACTTGGCGTGAACCGATCGAAGAAAAAGATGATGCAAAGGAGAAAAAAAGAGAAAAAGTGAAAGAAAGGTTGCTTGGTCGAGGCGTACAGAGAAGACCTGTAAAAAAGAGACGATTGGAAGAGGTTGTACTTGACTCAGGCGAATCAAGATCCCAAACACCTTCCACCATATGGGAAAGTCAATGTGACCAACCTCAATTCCCTGTTGCTGGACCTTCCACTTGATCTTTTTTGTTTCATTTTGTTTTCTCGTCGTTTTCTTAAAATTGGGACTTTTTTAAGTTGTATGTTTTGTTTCTCACACTCTTGTGGTTTCATCCAAGAAGTTAATGGTGTAAAAAAAATCTTCATTTCAACGCAAACACCCAAAGTTTCAAAACAATTAATTGAAGAAATACAATGGTCTAACAAAAATTCATCTGTGTGACAATATAACAATATAATAAAATATCGATTCAAGGTACAATACATTACAATGTAGAATTGACTCCTAAGACGATAATCGGTTCAAAAGCTTTGCATCAGTTTTGGTGTCTTAGCAAGTGAAACTGAGAAGTTCTTTGCTTACAAAACCGGTGAGAATTGATAATACTTCTTTTTTTCACCCAAAAAATGAACGAACAATGGTCGATGCCTCATGTCTAACCTTGCGAATAGCGTAACAACTCAGAATCATTTTTCTCACACAGGTTTGAAATTCGTCTGATTGATGATCATATGTTTCACGTTCTTCCACTTTGATATGATTGTTTAATTCGTTTAAAGCTAATGCCCAATATCGATGATTCGCAGAGGTGTAATTATTGTCCAAATTGATTTCTCCATTGATTTCTCCGTTACTCTTGAAAATGTCACGACCAATCAAAATCAAATGGATTACGCATTGTTGGAATCGATCTGATTGATGTTCAATAACTAGAATTTCTTCAATCTTGACGTGTTGTTTTAAATCTTCCATAGCCAACGACCAGCGAATTTCAGCATCTCGGAAGTGGTTTGTACCAGGCTGATATATGTGTCCTGGACTGTAAAGAGCTTCTATCATTGGATAGGTAGTATGACTCGGTGGTTGATGTTGGAGTTTGTGAGGCGATGAATGTGAAGCTCACCTCAAGTTTCTTCTTTGGATTCAATGATCGTGCAGGTGTCAGCAATAAGATGTCACACACAGATCACATCTTGTACAGGTTACAGATGTCTCAACCTCCTCTCGATCTTGATCGAACTCAACTTTCACTCAAATCCACCACCTTCCCAATCTTCCCCATTCTTCACGTATCATCCATGTCTCTACGCTACGAGCCGTACAAACGACCTGCCACCTGTGTGGCCACCACTTCAAGCCAATCAAAACAAACTCCCAAACCGAAACCAAAACCGAAACCAAAATCAAAACCAAACCCGAAACCGATCCCAAGCACGAACCTAAAACCGAAACCTGTGAAGACTGTGAAGACTCCAAAACTCACGAACACTCCAAAACCTGCAAATACTGCGTCCACAGATCAAATCAAGAAACCATCCAAGGCTTCAATTTCAACAGTTAGCCGTGGATTGCGCAGCTCGACCGCTCGTGCCGAATCCAAAGGTCCAACTCCGAGTTCCAAAACTTCAATCAAAGGCAAGAAGAAAAAGTCCCTCAGTCCCATCCTAGAGAACGATCTGGATCAATTCAACCCACCATCTGGTAAGTCATAAATTGGACTTTGGAAATTCTTCACATTAATCGTTTTCTTCTCATAAGGTCAAGATGTTGGTGATGGAGTAGACAATGAGAACGATGACGGCTGTGCTTCCACTGGAAACCAGCAAGACGATGGCGATGGCGATGGCGATGGCGATGACGATGGCGATGACGATGACGATGACGATGGATTAGGCGATGGCACCGAGGAAGACGACGACAGCTTTGGCCTTCCGCCCCCTTTGAGTTTGAAGAAACACCAATCGAAATCAAAACACCGATCGTCTGGTCAACAACCTCAAGATGCCCAAGCAGAAACCAAGCCTTCATTTCATCTGTCTGGAATACGGCTTCAGTGCTTCAATCGTGTGGCAGCCCGTGCCGAACTAGATGATGAGAGTCAAGCGCTGGGACGGTTACTTTGTAATGTAAGTCTTCATTTTACCAAATGTGCTTTAGTATCAATGATCCTGCTAATTTTGTTGTTCTCATTTCATGCTAGGTCGACGGAACCGACAGTCAGTTCTTTACTTGCATGGCGACAATCCTTGCGACGCGTCAAGAAACCAGATTATTGCACGATGAGATGAACAGAAGGTTTGACATGATACGAACAACTACACAACAAACGTCAGCTTGGAAGGCGCCATCTGAGCTGAGAGTAAGTAACATTCCTCATTTGAACGATCAAAAAAATGAAAAGGTTTTCTTACGTTATATCTGTGTGTGTCCACGAATTTGGACATCCATTCAAGGGATGTATTCGATTATTGGCAACTCAAGCCATTTTGTGTGGTGATATACAAGCATACACCACCAAAAAGGATAGGCTTGGTAATAAAGGCAACTTGCCTTTATCCCTATTCGCCAAAGTTTTAGTAAGTTGATCGATTATGTTAAACTTGAAGATTCAAACTGACACAATACCAGAGTGACATTTTGTCCAAAAACAACAAGTGGAAGCGTCGTGTTTTGCCGCCCGGCTATGGCAGTGATCCGGACCCTACGGCTGCTTCTTCACTTCGCAAAGTGATCAATTCCGTACTCAAAGATATCAGGAAAGAAACTAACGACATTGTAAGTTCTTCTCTATGCCTAGCTTTCATATTTCTCCTCTGAAATTCTTTCTCGCAGATTCTCACCAACATCGAGATACCAAACCAACATAATGCACTTGCTACCGATGGTAATGTCCCAAAAGTGAAATCGATGATTGTCAAGGTCAGTCATTTAATTCTCCTGATCAATATAGCCGCCAGCTCACCTGAATTTTCATCAACAAGCTTTATGAAAAAGCCAAAAGCTCAGATGCAGGGCCAGTATGTGTACGCGAGGAGATTCTTGCAGAAGTGAATCATTTGCAAGAAGCGCGGTTTGCCTGGCTGGTAAGTTCACTTTTCTATTGCACCTGAATTACACATTGAGACATCAGCATTAATGGTTGAATTCTATCATCAACACAGAGGCTACAAGCGGTCCACTGGGGCTTATACAGTGCGGATTATCCAAAGAAAACGTTCTGGAATGTGGTTGACCAGAAGCTGGAACACTTACGCCGAAAACCTCTTCGATACCGTTATGCGTCTGTCCCACTATTTCTCTCTGAGAGTGAGATCATACACTGAAAGGACCCATTTTATTTATTTCAGTTTCTATTTGTGCGTATTGCATGACGATCACGAGTTTTTCAACGGGAAGCAAAATTTCACACAAATCAAATCAAACAAAATAAAAAATAAATTTAATATGCCCTCAGACAAACGCATCCTCGCTCGTGTACAGAATTTGACAGAGCTGTTTGCTCGTGTACAGAATTTGACAGAGCTGTTTGGAGACGATGTTGCTGAAAATGAAGTTGAACACGAGTTGTTTGTACAGGAAGGCGGAGAAGAAGAAGAAGAAGAAGAAGAAGAAGAAGAAGAAGAAGAGGAGGAGGAAGAAGAGGAGGAAGAAGAGGAGGAAGAAGAGGAATAATGATGTGGTAATCTGGATCTGCACAACATTATTGTAGCTTAGATAATGAATTAGATTTTTCTCTCATCTCTAATTTTCCTTTGTATGTTATGTGTCATTTTGTATTGTTAATGTGGAATTTAAGACTAAGAATTGTGTGCTGGCACAAAATCACAATGAGCCTACTATTTTTATAGGAGTGCAAGAGCAGCAGTATGCTTGGATCTGCACCCGTTTATCATTTGTTTGATACCATGGTTTAAAATCGGGATATGTGAACCACGGCTGAGAAATGGATGGAGAGCCATACCAAGTCCACCACCTTACTCCACAGCTTCAAAGCGGCTTGGATACCAGCGGTTTTAAAAGCGTGGGTCACCACCAGAGAAATTCAGCGGATCAACCGATTGGACCCTCGGTTGAAAACCCGCCTTGGGGGGTTTGTGGTGTAGGGAAGCGTGGCGGCTTTTTGTGCCGCTCTTGCTCCGCTTCGTCAAAAATCCGGGCAACAGAGCGGCACGAGGCGAGGTATTATATTCACAATTTTTTTTATATTCACATGCGAAATAAAATGTATGTACAATACGATAGAAGAAAATGAGATCAATTATCATATATAAAGTAGATATCAAAGAGCGACTAGAAAGCTAAAGAAGCGGGAAAATTCAGAGTAGGAAATTAACGAGTGACAAGATAACTGAAGTAGCAATTAGACGAGCAAAAAGAGAAAGGAATAAGAAAACAAAGACTATATAAGCATTGAATATTAGTCAGAGGGAAGACACAGAACTAGAGAAATGAATAATAAATAAATTTGAAACGAAACGAAAAGGAGTGACTTGAAATTTAAGTAAAGTAAGATAAAAATCAGATCAGTGAGACTAACAGAAAGCAGAAATAAAACAAGACAGTAAGATAATAAACATAGTCTTCATTTGTTGCGCGTGTGTTGTTCAAATGTAGAAAGATAAGTAAGTGCATCAGAGAACTTGTCCTCCGCCTCAGTGATGATACCCGATCTCAACCATTCTCTACATCCAACAGCGCGTGAGATTGTCTTGGGCTTGAGGGAACCTCGACCGGGAATGGCGATATCAGCTGCCGAAGAAAAGGTCCGTTCCTGGGCGCATGTGGTGGCTGAGATGGTCAGGAAGTCACGGGCCAATGAACTAAGCACCTTGTAGTTTGTTTCATTCTCCTGTCACAGTGAAGGTAGCAAGGATCAGAAGATGTAGTGATATGTGAGTAAGATAGAAGACTTACACTCCACCAAGAGAGCTCTGATTGACCAGGGACAAACGGGTGATTGCCCGAAAGGTAGGACTTGAGTTCCGAAGCTCGTGTCGATTCGGGTGTTTGAATGGTTGCAGACGAAGCAAAGATATCGAACTGGTCAAATGGTTCATGTGAAGCAGGTGTAGGGACTGGAATTGGGGTAGAGGGTGGTGTTGGCGGCCAAGAATCTAATGTATCATTGACGAGTTCTTCAACAAGACTCTTAGCTCGTCGAGCGTGGTTGGGATAGTGTATGTCAAAGAATTTGACACGATACTTGGGGTTGAGGATGGTGGCAATAACTATCACATCGGCTGCAACTGCTTCAGCCTGGTACTTCATGAGCTGGGTTAACATAACATCTACCATAGATTTGAGGCTTGGAAATGGCGTGATGTTGCCTAAGTCAGACAATGCTTCGTAGACTCGCAGATATTCTGCCAAAACCATTGATCCTGAGGAGATGTTGCCTTCCATACGTTTGGTTGAGCAACGAAATACCTGTGTACATAAAGATTAAGGAAGTTTCAGTAATTTGATGAATAAATGAAAATAAACAAACTACTTACTTCTAAAACCTTGCAGAACGATTCAATCGCATCCCACTCATCCATGGTCATCATAATGCCTCCGTAATATCTGCATTTTCGATTGGCGATGAGGATCGAATCAACAACCTGGGACATTTAGGTAAGGCTAGTCAGTGAACAAGTCTTAAAGAAACAGAGGAGAGGAATGAATAAAACTCACATCTCGACCAGCCACCAAGTGGGAGTACATTGCAAGGTCGATATTCCATCGAACACCCCAACCAGCTATTGGAGATGGGCCATGGTAGTCCATTTGAGCTGCTCGGGCTTGAAATTCGCCTCGCCGAGCATTACTGCGAGTTAGCAGAGCATTAAACTCTTTCAGCTACGAGGAAATTGATGTCAGTGATTGTTCTCAACACAGAGTTAGAGATGGAAAGAAGAGAAACTTCACCTTCATCGCAGCCCGTACCACAATACATCCATCGGTAGGGGTATCCTCATACGTTGGATCATCATCCAAATCCAAGTCATCCGGGTCTGAATCTCCACCGGTGAAATGGCCATGATGATTTGGGACATCATCATCGTCGTCAGACTCATCGTAGTTGATGGCTGTGTCGGTTAGATCATCGTTGAGAATGACGGTAGGAATAGGAACGGAAGTGTTGGGGGGAGTGGTTGGTTTGATGTGACCGGCTGCCAGTCCTAAAAGTTTCAAACCTTTCTTGACGACCAATCCCAGCTTATGGGCGTAGCATCGAACATGGTTTTTTTGGGAATCCGAATCGACTGGGTCATCACATTCTGAAAACAAGACCTCCATCTCGCGTGCCATAGTGTTGTTATTCGAACCGGAATCAGTAGTCTGACCTAGAATGTAATAATACCAAAATTGAAGCATGTCAGTCAAGTATGAGGAGATGAAGCAAAGAAAAGATGAAGAGAAAAAGATAAAGAGAAACATATCTTTTTATGGAGGCCATGCGCTATCAAGAAGCGTGCCACAGGCTGAGCAAGTAAATAGCCAAATTTATTCCAAGCGATCAACTTTAAGGTGAGGTGGATCGTTCGGTAGTTCCAATCCTTGTCGATAAAGTTTGCCGAGACACCAATAAAGGCATAACGGTTCCCTTTAGTGGTCCAAACATCGTGCAATAATGAGAATTTGCCCGAGTTCTCCTAGGATGGCAAATCAGAGATATCAGAACAAGAATTGATAAAAAGTAGTGAGTAAAGACTTACTGAGACCAAAGAGACAGCGGCTGAGCTCAAGCTAGCATACAATTCCTTTGCCACACCAGCAGCCCAGGTTGGGGACCGTAGATCAGCGCGTCGGTTGGCTAGTTTGAAGGCAGCACGAAGAGGGAGGTCGTAGAAACGGTTGAAAGGAAGGGCATGCTTAAGTATCCACATGACGAGGACGGTGTTGAATAATTCAATGCTAAAGGTGGCTTGGGAGAGGAAAGAGTCGAGAGTTTGTTGGCCGTTGAGTTCGTTTGAACCAGCTACCACAGCAGCTTGTTCTTGAGCCCATGATGGAGGGAGATCGCAGCCAGCCCGGATGGCATGAGCTCGTCGAGGGCACGCAGATCTGCCCTTTGCTCCGTCCCGGTGAGCATACAGGTTGTAGTGGGTGCGAAGACCACGCGTGAAGGTCACTTGGCACCACTTACACCTGAACAATCGCGGATCATTACCGGTCTACAAAAATTCCAAAAGACAGAGTTAGAACGAAGATAGATAAATGATGAGATAGCTCACTTACCTCGCCTTTCACGTGAGTAGGT
>NW_006768893.1:19891-40811 GCF_000204055.1 Melampsora larici-populina 98AG31
GATCAGGTAAGTCGCTATCACTGATTGAAGGGCGATGAATCGACAGTCGTGAATCCGGAGACTGCACAACGAATCCTGGCTTATGAACAGGAGCACTTAGAGGGCGTAAGGTAGGACCAGAAGAAGGAGGAACAAGAGTGGGATTTGATGGTGCCATAGTAATATGATTGGGAATCACGATACGAAAAGAACAGAGTATATCAGTTTTTGGGAAATTGATCAATTATAAATATACAGATATATTGGTACGATCGTTGCGTCAGGGGACAAAAGAGTTGCAAAACTGACTCACCTTATAAAGATTCGAAGAGGGTGCAGAGCCTTGAACTTTGAGCCACCTCGTTTTGCTGTGACATCACCTGGAAAGCACGTGATGGCCATACTCCTTGGGGTACATATGTGGAAAAAGGGTGACCGATATCGCTTGGCTTGCCAAAGCAAGGAGAAAGGGGTGATTCAAATGTACCTTGCTAGCCCAGATACCAGGATTATCGGTTTGGTTCGAACTTTTGGTTGTTTGAGACTGATTTTTTGATAGAATGAGGGTTCCAAAGGCGTCTCCTGACTGTTCGAAGAAGTCGTGATGGTGGTGTGGCCGCGGTGTTGCAGCTGCCAGATGGACAAGCTCAAGATCATCTGACATCCCGCTGCAAACCGCTCTGAGATGTCTTTGCGGGGCGTAATTTTGGCCCGCCGCGCTAATTCCCCGACCCGCTCCTTGCATAATCTCAGAGAGAGAGCGGTGGCGGGTTGGTCGAACACGCTACACCAGAATGTCAAAAGCGGTTGCGGGGCGTGCCGCCCCGCAACCGCCCCGCATCCGCTTTTTGCGGCGGGTCGGTTTTTCCGTTGACTCAATAAAACAGTGTCCTTTCCTGATTGTGTTGTTTTAGAAGAGCAGTCTCAGACAACTTCTACTAGTCATTATATTAGTAGATTATCCTCTTCCAGCTTTGTATAACCCTTGTTGGGTTATCAGTTCTACAACGGTATTTGAGCGTGGAGCATGGTTTGACATATAAAAAGACCAACCACGGACAGGGAAATGATGGCAGTGCTGTTACGGGCGACAAAAAAGAACAAAGAGGAACAAGAATTAGTTACAAACAAACAGCCAATAATGATCCGTCAACTTTATCAGTTATTCAAAGAAACTTACGGAAAATCAGAAGGATTTAACCTGGTAGGAGCTGTCACAATCATCGTGTTCTGGGGAATGGCGAGATTTGAAGATATTTTGAGGAGTAAACCAGAACAAGGAGCACTATTAAGAAGGCACATCGAATTTGGGGTGAAAGACGGGAAACACTTTGCAAAGCTACAATTGAGAAAGGCAAAAACAGCCAAACCTGACAAAATCCAAACAATCCATCTCCAGCAATTAATTCAACGTACTGGACCCTGTCAACGCTCTGGAACAAATACTCATGGCAAATAAAAACACAGATAGAGACAATATCATTTTTGGGATTTCTGGCCGTAAAGGAGTGAAACCTATGACAAAACCAAGATTTATAAAATTAGCTGGAGATACGTGGGGAAAATCAGGTCTAGATACTTGGTCAGGGCATTCCTTCAGGGTAGGAGGAGCATCAATATGATATAATATAGGAACACCAATGAAGACCATCACAAAACAGGGAAGGTGGACTTCAATGACTTACTTGAGATACCTAAAGGTGTATTCAGAGGAGGATAAAGCAGACATCATAAACTTCCTGAGGATTGTGGATGAAAGAATTATATGAGACAACACATATACCTATTGAATTGAGCAAAACACCTCATGCAGCAAGAAAACAATCCAATTGAGTTGACACAAACCTTATTTCACTGAGTTGGTCTGAGATTTGTTGTGATGGGTGAGCTTGGGTGGCTAGGCAACGAGCAAGACCCGGGGCTGCCTAGTGATGGGGACCAGAGCTAACCATTGGACAAATCAAAGACTTGTGAAATTAGGAGGGTGGGTGGGTTGAAGGGTGAGGCTGGCCGGGCGGCTGGTTCACAAGAACCAACCCAAAGGCAGGCCCCGCCACTCCCCCAACACAGTCTCTCTGACACCATGTAAGAGAGATCTAATGGGTGAGGATTCTTTTAGTCTGGAAGACTAAAAAACCGATAGAAGACAACTCACTCAACAGTTCCGTAGCTAACTGAGGAGTGGGTTGAAAGAACCACAAGGCATACAGTGGCTCTTAAGCCCACAGTGCCTTATTGGAGGTGAAGGCGTGCAGTCACACGTGCACAAATCTTTGTGCCAACTGAGTTAGGAATTTGGAAGGTGCGAACATTCCAAAATTCCCAACTCAAACCTTTTCACCTCTCAAGGCAACATCAAGACTCCCTTGTTATCAAACATATCTTGGTAACAAAGTCTTGTATTCTTTTTGATTAACAATCCAAAAACTTTCATAAAAACCTCCCTCCCACCTGTCTGAGGACAATTAGTAAGAAAACGAATCCCACCTACCGACCCAGGGTGCGAGGCCGGCCGGGCAGCTAGTTCATGAGAACCAACCCTGAGGCAGGGCTCTGCCACTCCCCCAACACAGTCTATCTGACGCCATGTAAGAGAGATCCATTGGATCAGGATTCTTTTAGTCTGGAAGACTAAAGACCCAATAGAAGACAACTCACTGAACAGTTCCGTAGCTAATTGAGGAGTGGGGGCATGTATTGATACAGTGTTCTTGCAAGACCAATAAACTTGTCAATTAGGCTCCAAAACATGTAGTGTCTCAACATTCTGAATGCCACACTCTGGCTTTAAAATTTGCATGCACAAAGCAGTTGCATGTCTCCAAGGATTAGTGAGATATATGAAGAACCATACACATCAAGAACCTTATCCGAGCATAGAAAACATTACTACAATGGCTTTGGCACCTAAATAACCATTGTAGACCCATTATATGTCTTCCATCAATTAAAAGTATCCAGGTGATTGAACAAAATTCTCATATCTTTGGGCATTGAAGGTTTTTGCCCAAATCTTGCTAGTTTTCAACCAAATTTGTGTTTCTGACCTGATATACCCTGGAAGCATTTTGATTTGGGAGATCCCCAAAACCAAAGGCAAACATAGAAATACATATGCAAAATGAGGGAAAACACACATGGAATAGACCATTGTTTTTTCAAATTTCTCTGACCTCTCCTGTATTGGTGTTTTGAATGGTAAAGACCAAGTGACCAAAAACATTCAATGTTATAAGGGAATATGTAAATAAATGAGGGGTGTGTGAAAGTTCATATATGCCTTTTCTTCAATACAAGTCTTTCATGTTTTGGGGTGTCTCAGTTTACTTGCTACTCATTGCAAATTATGAATCACTTGCTGGTGCCCTGAAAAGAAAATAAACCAAATTTTAGTTAAGGTATTGAGGATATATGTAATTTGGGGTCACATACTCTTTACCTCTGTTGCGGATTCTCCATGCGCAAGTTACAAGAGCAACAAGAGAGCATATTGAAACCACAACATATGCTGTAGCAGTCATTCCTCGAGTGGTTTGAAATGGCTTACCACCATCTGACATGTCATATGAATTAGTGTCATCAGGATTCAGCAGTGGCGGTCCCGGTATAGTAGGTATTTCCTGTGGTGGACTTTGGAAAGTGAACTCCTGCATTTTTCTATTGTGATTCATGGGATAGGATTGAGGATCATAATTCTTTTCTACCATTTCTTTCACTTGGGCTGCCTCTTTCATCTTCCAATTGTATTGTTGGGTGGTGGGTGGGTAGACCACACCACTTGATTTGAAAATTTCTTGGCTAGCTAATTCACTGGGTCTGGAAGGGCTGGCCATATCAATTTGACGTAGCACAGGACTAGAAGCAGTGTGATCCATCAACATATTGATGCTTAAAAAGATCTGTTGAAATCTCATCTTGGCAAGGCTGTTAAATAAATACAGAAATGTCAGCACCAAAGTTGAATAACATTTACAGCCTCTGACTAATATCGTAGATTGGGAATTGCAGAAGGGAAATGTATTAAAGGGTTACTGTGATAGACAAGCTAAGAAGGGACTGATATACCACTATCATATCCTGGGCACAACAGATAGAGATAGGGAATATGAGGGTCTCAAGAAATCTTCAGGACAAGAATATCAGGAAGTTGAGAAAATTCCATCTAGAATAACTTCCCAACATGTGGAAAAAATCTTGGTGTATAGTACAGTGATAGAAAGAAGGAGAAGGAGTTTAGTAAAACTCAAACAGTACCCACCAAACAAGATTCTGGTAGCTCAGACTGATTTATAGATTTTGAAGTAATAGTAAGAGATTGTATTGATGACTGAAAAAGAGGTAAAAAGTGATGATTCAAGCCAATTGAGGCTCTGAGGATATCTCCCAAGTAAGAAATTGGTGACCTCTTTATAATCTTCAAAATTACATAACACTGTCTCCTCAAACTGGTGTGAACCTGTTGAAACATTTATTCTTAAGGAAGTGGGCCAAACAAAGAGAGCTTATATTCCCCGCAGTCATAGATTAAATATGTTTGATCTCAAACTTTCTATGTGCAATTACAAAATTTACTTGACTTTTCATCACTTTCTGATTTCAGATTGGGTGGTATTAACCATATTAAATAAATGTAAATTCATAAAACTTGGCGCTTGTGCCTCATATTTAAGCACATAAAGCTGTGAAATTTCACTTGAAAGCGGGGCTTTACAAGTTTACACCTATTCAACAACACATCTCAGTTTCAGCCCCCAGAAA
Organism: Melampsora larici-populina 98AG31; assembly: GCF_000204055.1. Lineage (NCBI taxonomy): Eukaryota > Fungi > Basidiomycota > Pucciniomycetes > Pucciniales > Melampsoraceae > Melampsora > Melampsora laricis-populina. The sequence continues at coordinate 24,629 of NW_006768893.1, forward strand.
TCTTTCAAAATCATGGGTTGCTCGTGAGGTGCGTGTGGATCAAATTTTCATTCCTCTCAATGTTGTTCCCCTTTTATATTCCAACAATTTTCACTTGAGTTCAAGCCCATTAACATTGCCCTACACACTCACTACGTCCATACCTTTCCAAATCCAGTAACACTTCAAGCACATTTATTTCCCCTGCCGCATCCGGTGTTCCACCTTTAAACACGGAGCTGCATTTGGCGCACAATTGTCACGACCAGTTTCCATGTGTCATAGTCCTGACCAGGAACACTGCATTCTAGCTATTTCAGCATCTTTCCGGCAAACTCAGGGATTACTTACACCTCATCCGGCATCCAAGTTCCAATTCCAATCACAGTTGGTTTCATCACATTCTGCAATAGTGCTAAAAACAATCAATTTTACAATCTTATACTTCCAAACTTGGACTTTATTTATCTCTCTTCCATTGTTCATCCTATAACACTACACAAAATATAATATTTTCTGGGCAGAAAATTAAATTATTGATACACAAAAATATTGAGAGGCCAGGAGAAGGGCAAAAAATAAATAAAAATATGCATCTTGTTCCCTGCGGTGAGAGCTTCACTCTCCATATTTTTCCATATTTTTACAGTCCGTATTGATAAGTGTACTAACAATAAACCTTCATAATCATCCAATTACAACCTGTAACAAGCACTGAAATTTGGCTCATTAGTGCTTAGAGAAACTTTTGATTTCTGAAAACACCTATAACTTTGTCAAATCTGCCTCAAAACACTCGATTTTAAGTGCATTAGAAAGCTGAACTCTTCCTCTCGAACTTTCATAAGATCAAGAACTATGTAGGTAGTATGAAAAGCATTCTATGGATCTGTATGTACAAATGTATAAAAAAGATGATATCTTTTTTAGCAGACCAGCATGCTGTGTGGTCCTATTATGAACTATTTGGAGGACAATTCCAGCTTACTAATGCACCCAAAATCGAGCATTTTAGACCGGAATTGAAAAAGTTATGAGTATTTTCAGAAATCAAAAGTTTCTCTAAACACTGATGAGCCAGATTTCAGTGCTTGTTACAGGTTGTAATTGGATGATTGTGAAGGGTTATTGTTAGTACACTTATCAATATGGACTGTAAAAATACGGAAAAATATGCAGAGTGAAGTTCTCAACGCAGGGAACAAGATGCATATTTTTATTCATTTTTTGCTCTCCTCCTGGCCTCTCAATATTTTTGTGGATCAATAATTTAATTTTCTGCCCAGAAAATATTATCTTTCTGGTAGTGTAACCGGCAGGCATCAATAAATTTCTTTCAATTATCCTAGTTTCATATGATTCTATCACATCCAATGAACTGTGACCAAGCTTGATAAATGTTACACACTATCAATTACGGGATACAAAGTAGAATCCGGGCACGTGCCTGGCTTTGTGCCCAGATTTTTTTAGCAGTAAATTTGAATTCTGGGCCCGGACTTTTGCCCAGAAAATCAAAATTTACTGCCAAAAGAATTCCAGGCACGAGGCCGGGCACGCGTCCGGATTCTACTTTGTATCCCATAATTGATCTCACCTTGTTACTATTGCAATTTCTCTCACTAGACTTTTTTTGCTCACAAGGAGCATATTAAATCTCTTCAAACAATTCAAAATGTTGCCAAATCAAAAACAATTTATCTTCAAGTCAATGTAACTGACAATTCAATCTCAAGAATCAAGTATCCTATGGTTCAGCTAGTGTATATCTGGATCAAACCTCAAAACCCTTTTGATAAAAGCTACAAAGGGGATCAATCATAGATGTACTATCCTTGTTTAAATTCACACCTTCTCAAAATGGTGTCAACTACTTCTATAACTACAATTCTCAATCTCAACAATCCAAGATTCAGACAAAACATTGCTCCAAATCCTATAGACACTTTGTATCCAATTGGTATTGCAACATTGCAACTGTTTTTCAAGGTCATGTGTACCAAGTATTCTGTATTCTTTCCTTATCTCTTGTTCTATGAAATCAAGTAATCTTTCAGTTTTCCCTGTGAGGAATCTATAGTTGCCAAATTTAATATTCAAAAAGGAACATATTTTGATTGCTTCTTCAAGTCTCTGAACCTTTCTTTGATCCCCTTTGCCACTATATTGGTTTTTCACTTATGACGTGATTTGTGATTTGTGAATGACTCAAAGGCAAGGGTTTCTTAATTAGTATAGTCATGATGTTTCCATTATTTTCTCTTGGTTTCATTTTTATCAGACATGTATAAAACACTTGATGTTTTCCTGTTTGTTTCAAAATTCAATTCATTCAGATCCTTTTCACATTCCTCCTAGCAATCTCGTAAACTTACAACGTGGTTGCTGATTGTCAATGAATCATAGGTTATGACCTGATTTTTTGAGTAATTCCACAAGTTTAGATCATACTTCATCAATTTTTCCAAATGCAATACTCCTTGTTTCTTCACAATGTCTGTGAAGTCACATTTGCCTTTGTCTCCCAATTCCAATTCTCTTGTCAACACTGGTTCTCCTGGGTCTTCTTTTGATACATCTGACAAATTTATGTCTACAATCAGACAAAACCTTTCTGGAGACTCTTCTGATCATTATCTTTAAACTTCTTCACAATGATCAGCTCTACCTCCATTGCATCAAATACCAATGACAGGATCAAGATTCCTGAGCTTGTGGCCGGCATGTTTTCAAATTGGAACAAACACCGTCATCTGGCGCTACAGACTTGTGGTTTGGCTGGTTTTCTCACTTCCAAGGAAGCTCCTGTCGATGTGGCACAACTTGTGATCTACAAGCAAAACTAAGGCTGGGTGATGGAACTCATACTGAACTCTCTTGGTACATCCAACAAGGCTTTAATCAATTTAACTGATACTCCTAAAGCCACATACACTAAAGTTGCCAAGACTCATGGTAGCAGTGCTGGGTTTTGGTGGCTCTTGTGAGTCTCAAGTCTGCAAAATTGGTGCAAATTCTGTGCAAGATGATGAAAGAACTTGCACAGAACTTGCACAAATTGATTTTGAAGTTTGAACCCCATAATCCTTAATTATACAGCCGTTCCAAGAATCATCGGCAGATTTTGGGCAAAAGCCTGTAATTTTGGCAAAAACTCAGAAGACCAAAACCCCAGGCAAAAACTTTTTTGGAAAATGTAGTTTGGATGTATTTTGTGAGAGAATGTCAAATTTGATTGACATTTCTCTCTGGATATCCATAGAGTCCCATCCCAAGGTCGCCAGTCATTTGTCCCAAAGAACCTTCTCGAAACAGATTCTTTTTTCTTTTTCTGATCGAATGCCCTGCCCCCATTTTCCTCCGTTTACGCCCATTTCCCAATTTGATCTCCTCCTCCACCATCCGTCCAGATTCTATCCATCGCATCAATACCACTTTCCTCCCAAACCAAACCGTTCTTTCAAAATCCAGTCAGTTTATTTCTAAGAGTATCGTGACTGACTTACTTCATTTGATTTCTAAGAGAATCGTGACTCACTTTTTGTTTAATACGGGCTCTTTCTATTCCTTGTATTCCCTTTTAGCAATGCCTCCACTCTTCAGCTTAGTTCATAGCTTAAAGATATCATCAGAGGTGGGTTTAATGTAAACCCCACTCTGTTATCCTAACTGAGTTTTAAACCCACCCGCCTCTCACCTTGCCTTCTGGTGAGGTGAGAGGTCTTCGGGGGAAGCTGTGCCCCGCGCTCATTTTGGTTCTTTGAAACCAATCTCTACGAGTGCGGGTGGCTTTCAGCCTGGGTTGGTGGGTGGGTCCTTAATTCGCCGGGTGGGTGGGTAGGAATTTTAAAACTATTTTGATTTATCTTTATGCTTGAGCTAAGCGCTGTGGAGGTCTAGATGAGGAGTGACTGAATGGCTTAAAGAGAATTCGTAATTCGAAATCTCTTCCGAGAAGTTCTCGGACGCCAAGTGTCACTCCTAATCTAGACCTTTCACGAGAGTGGACATTTCCACCAACTCGTGCCTCGAGGTGTATTCCATCCACTCTTCAGCTTAGTTCATAGCTTAAAGATATCATCAGAGGTGGGTTTAATGTAAACCCCACTCTGTTATCCTAACTGAGTTTTAAACCCACCCGCCTCTCACCTTGCCTTCTGGTGAGGTGAGAGGTCTTCGGGGGAAGCTGTGCCCCGCGCTCATTTTGGTTCTTCGAAACCAATCTCTACGAGTGCGGGTGGCTTTCAGCCTCCTTCCCTCCCACCCTCCTTTGAGGGTTGGTTGGGTTGTCCGACGCTCCCACTACCAAGGAAGCTGTTAATCTTGCTAAAAGCCGTCCTTGGCCTGGAGGACAATCCCCTACACGGCTTTGGTCTCAGGTGCGCCAATGCATGGTGTATTCAACTCAACGAGGTTGATTATATTTCTTGAATATCCATCTATATTCTTGAATATCTTTTTAACGAACTTTGTTATTATTTATAGCATCTAAAAACTTTCTCGTCTTTTGTAGTTCTTCCGTAGTAAATACCTTTACATATCTTTTGTACGAATCAGACTTCCAAAGGCCTGCTTTCTTCAACGTTTTCTCACTTGTTCCTAAGTTTGCTCTAATCGATGCTCCTCCTACTCGAAAGGAGTGACCTGTCCAAGTCCCTATCTTCGCTTCACCCCAGATTTCGCTTAGGATTGTTAAAAACTTTTTCTTCTTCAGCAAACCCTTCTTCATTTTAAACAGGAACTTGTCTCGATCTGTGCTGCCATTCATCTCCATAATCCTTTTTACCGCGGCCACTGGATCTAGTACCGAGGGCTGTTCCTGTAAGTGTATGATCTGTACTTCGTTCGGTTTCGCTGTCTTCCCTTTCCGTAAATGTAGTTTCACCCATTTTCCTCCTCCAGATTCTCCGAATTCTACGTTTCGTCTCAATAAAGCGCCATCGTCCCTCTTAAACCGGAACACCTCTCCTAACCGCATTAAACCCCAAAAAGCGACTAGCGCGGTTGCTGCTACGAATTCGTGTTCTTCTGATCGTCCCGTGCATCGATCCAACATCGTGAGTAATTGCTGGACAGTTACAGGTTTTTTCTCTGAGTTGAGCAAGACACCTTCCTCCTTTTTCTTCGTCGCTCTCAATAAGATCTTAACGATTCCTTCATCTAATTCGATTTTAGCGACATGTTTCACTAAGTTCCAGGCTTGTATTCCATCAATATACTTATCGATGGTTTTCGAGGCTACCTTTCTCTTTGGTGGATCTTTTACGGTGACTCCCGATTCTCCTGCCCACACTATAAAATTATACATTTCATTTGCTGATATCTTCTTGTCATCTCGAAATTTCTTTCCGGTTGATTCAACAAAGGCGATATACTTCGATAGTCCAGACGAATAACCTTTTAACGTGGACTTAGCCCAACCACTCGCCGCCATATGAGCTCCAGCTAGTGTCGCTTCTCTCGCTGCTTGTTCAAAGTGACCTGGTAAGTCTGACTTTCTCCTTGCTTTGTTGGTTGGGTTTCTATATGGTGGCATATCTATGAAGTAAATCGATTAAGGTATTAAATCGATTAAGGTATTGTCTTTTTGGGACGTGGATCTATCAATCGAATGTGAAGGTTATGTCGCTGACTTGTCTCTTTCCTCTTTCCCGATCACTAGGTTATCTAGTACCTTTCGTTCAAGTCCCTTTGGAGACCTACCATAAGTCTAATGGTATCTCACGAGCTGCTCGAAGGCGCTATCGCTAGTCATTGTATCTCACGAGCCTTCGTTGTTCAACTGCTGGCGATCACTTACCTCCATTTTCACTATACCCAAGTTTTCCTTCGGTAAGTTAATCCTCTCGCTCCCTATCTTCTCTACCCTCTTACTAAGTTACTTACCTCTTCTTGCTAGGTTGTGTGACTGCTAAAAGGTTCAAAGGGATGTCACAGGTATGTTTTCTATTTCTTATCAAGTTTGGTACATGAATTCTTTCAGGTCTGCCGGCAAGCTAATCAGCAACATATTCTCCTTCTGCTTTGTCGAATCTAATCCTCTAGATAATGCATCTGCCGTGTTGTCTGCAGACTTGACTCTCTTAGCTTCGATTGCACTATTGTGCCATAACAAGTCTTCCTGTATTCGCTTCCACTCCCGATTTACTAGTGGATCTCTAGACTTTCCATTATTTATCGCTCCTTCCGATACTGTATTATCAGTTAAAGCTAGGTAAGTTCTTCCTCTTACATCTTCCAGGCATTTTAACATCTGCCAGCCTAACCGTATTGCAACTGTTTCAGCCCAAGCAATCCCTCGCCTCGACCCATCAGGTTCTTCTTCATCCCACCCATCTTTTAGTTTAAATCGTGCCCAGTATATTCCGATGATGATACCTAGGCCGTAAGACGTCGATGCGTCCCCTACCCCACCGACTGTCCTTGTTTCGGGTCTAGGGATGGTTCTTAAAGGTTCAGCGACTGTTAAGGTATGCTTCCAAATCGCTAAATCCTCCACCACTTCTTCAGGTATGTCTCTTAAGGCGTACTTGTGTTTCCACTCTTTCATCCACCTGTAAATTGCTGAACAGTACACCTTCATTTGCGGAAATACGTACGCACTATGATTCAGCCTTCCTACTAATATTTCTGTTTCTTTGAAGGATTGTCTTTCTACTTTCAGATAAGTAGATATGTTTTCTAGCCGTTCTTCAACTTTTTCTTGTGGTAACTGCACCGTCTTATTTTCAACATCCCAGACGAAACCTAAGTACTTCTGGACGTACGTGAACTCTTTCCACTTTTTTTCATTCGTTGTTACTCCCATCTCCGTGCTTAAATTAACAATATCTAACATACTTCCCGCCTCCGTGTCTTCTACAGGTTTTACAAACAATGTATTGTCTACCCATCTAAAACCGGCCAATAGCTTAAACCTTTCTACCATCAGCTCTTTCCAAACTTCTGCCGCCCATCCAAATGTTCCGCAACCAGCTACGCCTCCAAACTGCACTCTCGTGTCCAAAAGAACTTGGTCGTTAAAATCTAGCACCATCAAAAACCGCCACTGGTTTTCTGCAACTGGTATCTGACGATAGGCTTTCGCCCAGTCAAAGATCCCTAATAGTAGCTTCCCTTTATACGAAGTAAAAAAGTAAGCCACCCTTTTGAAATCATCCCATGATGTTTCAAATTCCTTCTTATTGACGCCTTCATTTACTGACGAAACATCTACTAAATGTCTTGGGTACGACAGATCGCTAATCGCCCGAAAAGATCCGTCCCCGTTTACCACGGCTCCTAACGGATTTGTCCTAAAGAAACCTATTTTCTTATAGACTTCTTGTTTTGTCCATGGGCCGAACATTCTTCCCGCTTCTAGTTCAACTTTGAAGTTCTCTTCTATCTTCTCTCTTGCTAGTTGTGCCGAAGAGTGGTTGGGTGGACAGTTCTAGTTCAACTTTGAAGTTCTCTTCTATCTTCTCTCTTGCTAGTTGTGCCGAAGAGTGGTTGGGTGGACAGTAGTAATCTTTATTCGGTACGTAAGCCTCCTTGATGCCTTGTGTGAAACCCGTGGTAAACATTCTGATTATATGTTTGTGCTTGGACAGCAGATTTACTTGATACAACTCCTTCTCCCAGACCTCTAAATTCATATTATGAGACGGGCCATTTGGCCATACCCTAGTACGTCTGTTTCGTGCCTCTATCTCTTTCAACGACTGTGATGAATCTAAAACATGTCTTGTTTTGTCTATCCTTGGTTCTTCTGATTTCTCATCGTCAAGACGTACTCTTTCCACTTGGGCTAATCTGTTGTAACAGGCCAAATTATTCAAAAAATTCGAAATTAATGTTAGGGATTCCTTATTCTGAGTTGTCAAATTAGGGTTTTATAGGAAGATTTGACGATGTTGTAGGTCAAGTCAAAGCTTTGTACGCTTTAAATTCTCGTCGGCTTTCATGTATGAAGCTCAGAAGGAGAAAGGTGGGACAAGGGAAAAGACTGCAGGAGAAAGGTGGGACAACGGAAAAGAATGCACTCGAATGTGCTTGGGACGTTGTCATGCAATTGCCGATCACGGTATGCATTTCATTTCTCAACAACTGTGTTCAACTACAAGGCTCACGATCGTTTCCATTTCCCGTCTCCTCGTCTTCCATAGCGCTTCTCTGGGCTTCTGCTCCGCTCTCTTCGCTTCCCTTCTCCCCACTTCGGACCTCTGGTGTCCCGCTGATCACCACCCCGGTATTGCTCGCGTGCAGGTTCTCGATAAGTATCTCGATAGCTTCCCTGGTATCGTTTCCAGTTTCCATTTCCTCGGTACGAACTAGTGCTGGCGTGTCGATTTACCGCCTGACTTGCTTGATTACTAGCGGACTGTGCTGTCGTACTTGCGACGTGTTTTAAGCTCGACGGTTTCGGTTGGTTTGTATATGGACATATGGACGCCTTCGGTCCACCTTCTGCATAGGGATTAGTTTTGTAAGCTCGTTCGTTGAAACTTTCTGCCTTTGTCTTAGCCTGAGTTAACAAATGATCTTGCAACTCCGCCCAGTTTCCTAAAGATCCATCGATGGTTTCTCTCATCACCCCTTGACGGACCAAGCGGCAATATCGCAAAGCCACCATCCAGCCGAAGTCTTTGCGTATCTTCTTCACGATGGTCATATAATGTTCGAACTTCTCTGCAACTGGTTCCCAGTCAGCTGCTCGTAAGTGTACACAAAACAGCTCCATGCAATCGCTCCATGCTTCAAAATTCATCGTGAGTTCTTCCACCGGTCCTTCCCCCCCATACATCCGTTTTTCCTTTTCAACTTTATCTTCTGACTTTGGTGGTAGAAGAGACCACGCTTTCTGGTCCTTCAGCAAGAAGTCCTCATCAAACACCGGTAACGGGATAAATGATTTCAAAGCTTTTAACTTTCTCGTGAGGTGGGGTGACAAAGGAGTCAGTGCGTCCTCCATTTTCGCTGATCCACATCTAAACACTCTTCCATTATGGATCATGTCGCCATTTGACAAAGTTAATGATCCTTTCTTGGCCGCCATGATTGACTTTGCCTTGTTGGACTCTTCCTCCGATTTTGAACCATGGAACCACCCCTCTTCGCCTTCACCGTTAGCTCCGCTTCTCGCTCCCTTCTCGACGACTTGCCTCCCTTCTCTCAAGAACGTAACACTTGGTGTTCTTTGTGCTGGTTCGTGCATTTCACGTTCGCGAGTGCGAGGTTCGTTTGGATCATTCGATGACTCTTCGTCGAAGACGTAGGCGTTTCGGCGTTGGTGTGTCTGTTGTGGCATAGACTGCCTCGCTTCTTCTCGATGTAGTCTCTCGGTAAGTTTCCTTGCTCCCTCTATATCGTCTCGATCAAACGCCTCTTGGATCATCTCCACTAAGGTTTCTCGCCTCGCTTCTACAGATGACGATAACCATTCGACGTATCAGTATCTGGGTTTCCAAACGAATTTACGATGTGGTGTTGGGGGATTCGACTGATGGAAATTGATAACGGATAGTGGTGGATCAAAAAAGATCATGATAACGAATAGCACGTATTGTAAGCCCGTCTCGGCTGAGTCTTATTCTCTTGCCAGACTAGGCTAATCATCTATTGTTAGCCGATTTAGGCTGGGCACCTATTTGCAGCCGGGCCAGGCTAAGATATCTACTGTAAGCCAATTCTTAGGCTGGGCACCTATTAGTAGCCGGGCCAGGCTTCGATTTTCCTTCCCGTTCTACCTCTTCGTTAATCGTTACTAATCTGTTTTTCATACCTCGTATACAAAAGATGGAAAGGGGGAAAAGAAGGAAAGATAATAAAAAGGAAAAAGATGGGGAAATATGGGGAAAGAAGAGAAAAAGAAATTGGAAATAGAAAGAAAAGGAAATGAAGAGAAAGGAAAGGACATTGGATAAGGAAAGTCAGTAATATCACTGTTAGTCTTACCATTCTTTAACCTCTCAAATTCAAGTATCTCTTCATCTTCGTTGACTTGCTCCTCGTCCTCTACCTCTTTAACTCCTCCCCATTCCTCTGTTTCGTCCTCCTCTTCTATTGCTTGTCTTCGCAATGGTACGTGCGACTCCTCTTCATTTCTTCCTTCGCTTTCGTCTTCTTCGTTCCTTTCTTCGTCTCTTCTTGCTGGTTGTCCTCTTCTAGGAGTAGGTAACCTCTCTGCCAACTGCGCTCCAGTTGCCGCTGCTTCAGCTCGAGTCAATCGTCGTTGTACATTTCCAGTTGCTTGATTTATTTGATTTCTTAAATCCATTGTAAAATGTCTTATTTTCTAATTTGAAATTTTAAAACTATTTTGATTTATCTTTATGCTTGAGCTAAGCGCTGTGGAGGTCTAGATGAGGAGTGACTGAATGGCTTAAAGAGAATTCGTAATTCGAAATCTCTTCCGAGAAGTTCTCGGACGCCAAGTGTCACTCCTAATCTAGACCTTTCACGAGAGTGGACATTTCCACCAACTCGTGCCTCGAGGTGTATTCCAGGTAAACCTTTACAGTGCCGATATCAAGGTGGTCGTGGTTCGAATGGTCTTACAGGGAATGTGATTCCAAGACATAGTCCGGACCCTTGGCGTTGATGACTCACTCACATTGGTCCGGCGATGGTTTGATCTCTACCGAACCACTCGTGCAGTGATAACGAACCCTCTGGACCATATGCAACGCGGTGCTCCAACATCGTTAGGCCCCGCGCAGCGCGAATTCGTCCTGGAATCCCTCCGCCATGATCCAACTCTGTACCTCGACGAGCTTCAGGAAAGAATTCAGGAAGCTCATGGTGTTCAAGTCTCAATCCAAACCCTTTCAACTGAACTCCAAGACCGCCTTCTCTGGACTCGAAAGATGGCTCGAACCGTGAATCCAAATCAATCTCCTGAGGCGCGAGGGGCCTACATTGCCGCTGTCCATAATATCGACCCTCGGTGTTTAGTTTTCACAGGTAAAAACTAAATTGCATTTCTGTATTATTTCTTGATTTTGATTTCTTGATACTGACTACGCTGTGACACATTGGAATTAGACAAAACGGCTCTGAGCAAGCGAAGATTATATCGCGACTTTGCTCGAGCCCCCATTGGCGAACGGACACCCAGACTTCAAAGGCCTACTCGAGCAACTCGCTGGTCTGTCTTGCCGGCGATCTCACTTGATGGAATCCTTGCGGTCCAGATCAGAAAAGGTGGTTACTCACGGCTTGATTTTGAGGAATTTTTGGGAAATCATCTGGTAATTTCACTACCATTTCATTCTTTCAATTTGGCTTTTGATGATACTGATACTAACGCTCAATCTTGCAGTTACCGGCGATGAACCCTTGGCCTCAACGAAACAGCGTCCTGGTCATGGACAATGCTCCGATTCATCACGGAGGTAACGTGGCAGCGCTTTGCGCCGCACGTGGGGTACGCCTCATATATCTTCCACCTTATAGCCCGGACTTCAACCCCATCAAAAAGGGATTTTCACCTATGAAGGCTAGATTACGAAGAACACAAGAGATGCAAAACTGTCTCAATGCAGAAGAAGAAGAGGCTAGGATCTTTGTGACATGTATGGAGTTATTCACCTCGGACTTATGTGAGAGCCTCTTTCGAGGATGTAGTTATTTATAGTTGTTTCAACTAATAATTACTAGTTGCAATTTTTTCCTTTATGTGATCCAAGAATACATAAATGATCATACATTTTGTTATCTGCAAATTATTGATTTTGTCGTCCTATGAGTATAAGTTTGTTTTTGGAAATTATTAACTCTGTCAGTTTCTATGGGACTTCCTCATCTGTGTGTCTTGCAATTAGTATAAGTCGTGAAAAAATAAAAAAAATGTTTCATTCCTCATTCATTGGTTGAAATTGTGATCATGAAAGTTGGAAAGTTGTTATTGATTTGTATTAATTTTATACAAAGATTTATCTTGACAAATAAAAATATCTTCATAAAAGATTAAAGATATATTTTCACAAATAAAAAGATCTTCATAAAAGATTTAATTTTAAAAATGAAAAAAAATTCATAAGAGACCCTTTTTGATACACTACAAAGGAAAAATTCGCAAAATTATTCCAAATAAAGAAAATGATGTAAGGTTCATTTTGAAATAAAAAACTTTATGATATAAGAAATATTTATAGTACATCTATGTTGGATTCTAAGACTGTTGAATGTTTTTGGTTTGACCGTTTTGGATTCTTTGATGAAATCGATTGTTCAGAGGATTAGTATCAAACTGATAAAAATCCAAAGTTCAGACTACTTTGGATTTTTAAGAGGAAAGTCTCAAATGGAATAGTGGTGACAAAAGCTCAACTTTTGGGCACAAATATTCGTCACAAAAGGCACGTGGGTTTGGGGATTTGGTATTGCCAATGTACAATTGCATATTTCTTTTCAAGAGTTAGTGAAAACTTGGGTACCACACTCTCTTTGATCAGTAAAGAGATATCTAACTTTGACGAGCAGGAAATGAAATAACAAAACAAGAACAAGCATGCCCAACAAGATAAGTCAAGTGCGGGGTTAGGTAAAAGCCAGCAGCTTGGGGTTTGGAGGACATTTTGGGGCATTTAGTAAAAACAACTTTTCAATAAGTCGAGATGGCGATTTCTTCTCATCTCAAATACCTGACTCCTCTTTTTTGATGTGGCCTGAATGTTGGATTTATAATATAGGTCAGTTCAAACCAGTGATGAGATGCGCATCGAAAGGAACTTACTTTGCATTTCGGCACGGCTGCGTTCCTCGGCCTTTTGCAACAAGCGGATAGCAAGGTCACGGGGAACACCTTGCTCGATCAATACGGCTTCGGTCATCTTGATGGAAGGGACTAGATCAATCCACGATTGAATACCAGAGTTGATTAAAAGGTTGCGAGTGCGGTCAAAGTTGTGGGTCACACCACATTCCTTGACGAATTGATCAAGAAGATGTTCATGCTCTTTGATAAGCTCCAGCTCATCAGTATCGGCACTCGAGAAAATGACATCCGAAGATAATAGGTCCTCTTCTCCTCGGATGGGGTCTGGAGGTGCAAATATTAACGTATTATTAGTTAGGTCCTGGCCACATGAACGTACTCCAAACGACTCACCAGACTCCACCTTGGCCTTCTTCGGCCCTGGTTTTTTGGAAGTGGAACCAATTCGCTTATGACCTTGTACCTTCGAAATCGTTTCACCCATATGGTCATCTGTTTAACAAAGAATTTTTTTTGGTCAGAATAAGGGGTTGTTGTTTTGGATATTAGACATCAAGGACTTACCTTGCTCAGACTTGGAGGGTTTGACGTCACGAATCGGAGAGGAAGATATCAAACTGATATACTTACCACCTTTCTTGCTTGGTGATTCGTAAGTGGCGCGCTTTTTGGAAGCACTGACAGTGGCAATTCAACTTTTGCCAGGGGTGGGAAGACTCATTCTTAATCGATGTTACAACTTTAGACCAGGATGTAAAATCTTGGTCTTCGCGATCTCGGTACGATATTCCCTCGTGTTGGGAGCCATGTGTTTAGTGGCCTCACCTCGTTCCTGTAGCATTCATAGAGGTGTTAAAAAAATAGAAAAAAAGATTCATTAAGATAAACAAATATCAAACGAAAACAAGGTAACAAAATGAGACTTACAATGGCTTGAGCCCAAATATAGGCACAAGCTAGAGTAAAGCGGTGGTGATAGGTTGGGTTCCATGGAGTGACCAAGACGACTCCATCGCCTCCTGAGGTGCCCGTTTCGACGTGCGCCGCAAAAAGTTCCGCGGTTGACTTGTGAAGAGCAACCATCTTGTCGGAGGCCTGCATGATTTGAACCAGATAAACCGCTGGAGGACCCATCGAAATTAGTAAAGAAGGGTGACTTACTTTGCAACGCGCGTTGGCCTTGGCCAGCTCCACTTCCAAAGCCTGAGGTGCGTTGTTGGTCGCAATCAGCTTGTGAGTGGCGGATGCCTAAGAGGAAAGATGCTCACAGAAGTGAGACAAATGAGCATGGCGAAACAAACATTGAAACAAAACAAAAACAAAGCATGAAACGAAAGAATATAACTCACCTGTGCCTTTTTTTTTCCAACTGCCTTGGAACACTCGTTATGAATTAGAAGTGTTGCCCAACGAGTTCGGGACTTGGTCAAACTGTTGACGAAGTCGAAGAACTTGAGATGGTCTACCAGGACAAAGCTGGGAGAAGTTCGCCCAACGGACGCCTTCCAACTAAGATTGGGTGCCACTTCGGAGTTGAGGACCATTTGCTGCATACCTGGCGCGTAGCGCTCACATATCTCACCGCACCTTTCCTTGAATTGATTCAAGGAAAGGCCAACCAGGCAACCACGCCACTCAATGACTACACCGTCGTTGAATACCTTAGAGTCAATTACATTGACGGTGGTTCCCACAGATCGACGAGCGGTAGGAGCCTTGCTTGAAGTCGAGTTGGCGGATTCTTCCGGCTCGGTGACGACGACCTCGTTTCCAGGGTGGATCTTGAACGTCACTTGAACCACTACCTGGTGAGCGCGATCAAATTGATCGCGGTCGGCTGTACCCACAGGATGCAATGGGCCCATATCCACCAGGGTGGCTGGGGCATTGGCACCTGTGAGGTGAGGGGAGGGAGCTTCAAAGACTGAAACCAATCCAAGTCAGTCATATTCCTGAAGTACTGCGACATCATGAGCAAAGAAAACTTACGTTGATTCATCCAACCGGTTTGTGGCCCATCGGTACTAGTGACAAGAGCGGTGGTAGCGATAATGGCTGAACAAAAAAGAAAATAACAGTCAGTAGTCAAATCAGAGATACAAAGCAACATCCAAAACATGGAAACTAACGATCATTGATCCCACCTGGGGCAGCGGCAGTGGTGGTGACAGCAGTAGACGGTTCGAAAACTTCCAGACAGACAGATAGTAGTCAGTTTTCATCAGTATGAGCAATAACAGCAAATATTACAGCAAAATAGTTACATACCTGCATCATTCAAACTGAGTTGTGGAGAGGCCTCTTCAGCGACCACATTGGCCAAGATAACCTCATTTTGGGAGTACACAGCAGACACGCTGAAGTTTGAAAAGTTTGAGTTGGACATGGCTTGTCTATATTAGAAAAAGATCAATATGCGGCAGAAAATTTCAATTAGTGAAAGCGACAAATCGATTAGGAAAAAGAAGGTAACAGACTTTTCTTTAAAATCACAAAGGTTATTTGCTAGAGCAGTTAATGGAAGAAAGGTAAGAAAGAGTTTGACTCAAAGTGGTGTTTAAGACTGTGTATGTATGCGAAGATCAAAAAACTGATGGGGAAAGGCAGCACTTGCCAAAGATGAGAGTGCTTTTATAGCTGTCGAATTGAAAGATGGGGTGACCGGTATGCGCATGGGGTTCCTCTTTTGTTGGTGTGAAGTTCAAGATGTTCGTATCCGCTAGAGCTAGACGGAAGCAATATCAGCTGATTGATTTGGGGTCTTCTTGAAAAGAATCTTCGGAACTGAAGGTGGGGACTTACTTGGGTTTGAAGGAAGGAGTTTTTCAGATAGAATCTTTGATATGAACAGAAACGTCAGTATCATTAAAATCAATCTAATCAAAGCTCATTGATGTCGTTTGGATGATTGATTTGGGGTCTTATTGATCTTGAACAGAATCGTCCGTTGAAGAGGGTACGTACTTGGAGTTGAAGGCAGGAGTTATTCAGAAGGAATCTTCGATATGAAAAGAAATGTCAGTAACATCAAATGAGGTCATGATTGTCGTTTGGGTTGATTGATTTGGGGCCTTCTTGATCATGAACAGAATCTTCTGTTGGGGACTTACTTGGCTTGGGAAGGAAGGAGTTCTTCAGAAAGAATCTTCGATATGAAAATAAACGTCAGTATCTCATCATTCATATCGACTTTTATTTGGACTGAGAAGGATTCAGTCTTGCAAAAAAACATCCGCATGAGAAGTCAACCAATGATGTCAGTTTTGGCTGAAATCCAACCATAATAGTCTTGATAAGCGTACCTTTAGAGGAATCCGTCCTGCTGGACCGATCGTGTCGAGTGATCAAGGAAAGAGATAGTGATTTGGAAGGAAGGAAGAGAAGGGTATGATCAATCGTGGTCGGATGTTGGGGTGGTGTGTAGGCTCGAGCCCTGGACCCACGCACGTGAGCTCAATACAAGACAAATGCTGCAGCGTGAGAAGCCCTTGTCAAATGTCCATG